>NC_135503.1:80717611-81005111 GCF_052857255.1 Amblyomma americanum | reverse complement strand
GCTGATATGACAGGTTCTCTCAGATCATGAATGGCAGTTTACCAATATCCCTCAAGAGAAAAGAGTAAAACAGCTGTATCTTACCGGTACTCACCTACTGGGATTTAACGGAGGCTAACGAAAAGGGTTCGGCTTAAACTAAGAACAACGTAGCTAGCCACGGAAATAAATATGATAGGTTTACATTAAGAGACCGAAAGCGGGCAGAGTGGGTGAGGGAAGAAACGCGGGTTAATGACACCCTAGTCGAAATCAAGAAGAAGAAATGGGCTTGGGCACGGCATGTAATGCCAAGGCAAGATAACTGCTGGTCCTTAAGGGTAAAGGAGGGAATTTCAATATCAGGCAAGAATAGCAGGGGGCGGCAGGAGGTTAGGTGGGCAGATTTGATTAAGTAGTTTGCAGGCATTGGGTGGGCTCGGCTGCCAAAGGATAGGGTTAATTGGAGAGGCATGGGTGAGGCCTTTGCACTTCGGTGGATACAGTCAAGCTGATGATGATGATGATGATGATGATGATGATGAATACCAGCACACTGTGGCACTCTGGCTATTGAAAAAGCAGACCAAGCATCCCGTAAAGGCCACCATCATCGGAGATACATTCCGTCCTTCTTCACAAAATTCGATGCGTCCAAAATGGCGAAAATATTTGTATCCGAAGAGACGTACCGGCTCTGGAGCTTGCCGACGCATCACTACCAATTACTGTACTCAGTCGACCCACATCTCAGATCAAGACTCCCACCCAAAATTCCTCGCCATCTGGAAACCTTTATCACTGACCTCACCTGGACGTTGCATTTATCAAATGCTTGCGATACCGATTCGGTCAAATGAACAGCCCGCTTTGGGACAACTGCAGCTCGATCGAATCTCTGGAACATCATCTGTTTCATTATGACTATGCTTGACTATGAACATTGCATGGAGAACCTCTCCCCAGTGCCTCTAACAATGAAGAGTGTTTTAGGTCCCTTAACCTGCACCATGTAGGCAACAGATACATGTAATGAACTTTTTACTTGCATAATAGAGGGATATTGGACATCTTGAGAAGCTATAACTTTCCCTTGCATGCAACATTCATGCATTATTCACGCAGTGAGCACTGTAAGCCCCTTTGTCGAGTTCATTATTTGATATGCAACATCACTCCTCGATGCACCTTAGTGCGCATTTCATAGCTTTTTATTTATTTTTTGTTGACCTTCTCCGCACCGCTCTCCTTCCGCCTTTATCTCCCAATTTCCCTTCCCCACGCAGACTAGCATGCCACGATTTTTAAATGCCGGCAAAATTCTGTTTTCTTTTTCAATTGAAGGACTTCTCTCTCTCTAAACGTCTGCTGCCACTGCTGATGGGTTTTTTGTTCAAAATCTGGTCGTTTGTTTTATCATTTAGATTAGTCTTTCACGTGGTTAAAAAATCACTTCCCATATTGTTCAGGGAGCTGTGAGCTGAGTTCTGTTTGTAGCGTTTTTTGCACATTGGTCACCCAGATTGCCAGTCACTTTTGGGTTTTAAGCTCAAAATCACCTACGCAATGACAATACATATTCCTTATAAGGTGTGTTATCACATTTAGGTCATGCGCATTTTCACTTCTCGCGATTTTAGGCCGCGTGGCTGTATAAGCTGCTACTGGCAGATGCGCGTTCCGTCATTATGTGTCCTTAATTCCTCCTTATCCCGTTATTTTCGCGCTGCTGTAAGACGGCGTAATACATACACTGAAGCTTGTGGCGTTATGCTGCTCTCGTGGACGGAGCATTGCGGCATCGCAGGCGATGCAACGCAACCTGTATGTGGTGTTACCCGGACCGTCACTGCCATTCCCTTCAACCCATCGACCACGCCTGTGACTTGCACTTGTCACGTAACCTAAAGCTGCGTGACCTCAGTTGCGTCCACCGGAATGGTCTGAATGAAGAGTGCACAAAACTTCCTAAACAAAATTGAACTGTGCTCAGTAGGTGGCATATGAGAAAATTTGAGCACTCTGCAGTTGTTTCACAAGACCATTCAGAACATTGATAGCTGCGTCCGATCTGCGTCAGTCGTGTACCCTCAGCCTGGTGGATGTGCTTGGCGTGTGCGACGTAGCCTCGGCGGTACGTGCTATGAAAAACCTGTTGAAATTTCTGATATTGACCATCCCATACGCGGTGCGCAAAAATTCTGTACGCGACAGTTTTGCATGTATGGAGTTCAGCTTCACCATTTTCACCCACATTTGGACTAACCTACCAGGTAGATTACCACGGTAACATGTACAGTGATGAATAAAGAGTACCTCCTCTGTTGCTTCCTATCGAGGTGACACCCAATCTAATTCTAACCCAATTCCTTACTGCTAGGACTGAGTGAAATGCTTCTTGCTGGTTGCATTATCAGATTTCCTCATTGACACCTGCGTTAAGTTTCTGTTCCCGTGCGCTTAACCTCCGCCTTTTCTCAAACCAGAGTGGCGTCGACTTCCCGAGTCACCAACGTTTTAGAGCGAAAGCACCACTTAATGGCCAAAGCCGCCACGGTGGCTCAGTGGTTATGGCGCTCGGCTGCTGAGCCGAAAGACGCGGGTTCGATCCCGGCCGCGGCGGTCGAATTTCGATGAAGGCAAAATTCTGGAGGCCCATGTGCTGTGCGATGTCAGTGCACCTTAAAGAACCGCAGGTGGTCGAAATTTCCGGAGCCCTTCACTCCGGCGTCCTACATAGCCCGAGTCGCTTTGGGATGTTAAACCCTAATAAACCATAAACCATATACTTAATGGTCGAAGATGCAGAACCCAGGTCATCGCTGAAGCCTTGTCCTTGACCTTGAATAAATAAATAATATTGCCGCGACCAGGATTCGAATTCGCGACGGCGCGAACAGGTCAGTTTTTCTGGCCACTGCACAAGAGCACTATGCTATCGCTGTACCCGGTCACGCTGCGTGTTAAATGGCAGCACACTATTGCGCTATGCATTGCACATCGTCGTCTTCAACTTCCATCTGCGACGCGAACAGATAAGACCAGCTTAACCTCTATCAAAGCTTACCCTGAGTCTAGTATCGTCGCCAGGCGTGCCGACGACACAGCAAAGCAAAACCATGAGCCGAGTAGGCTAAACGCATGCTGTCGCATGTATACTCGGTTGAACTACGTTAAAACCCTACCATTTTGTAGCTATAGCTGCATTACGCTAGCATTTCGAACCTTCAGCGTGGCACCCCTTGAGCTGCGTGGAACGCCTAGAGCTCCGTGACACCCCTTGAGCTCCATGGCGGCGCCGTGGCTGGTCACGTGTTCGGCCACGTGGTGCGGAGCAGATGCCGGCGGCGCGGCGCGTCTCTCCAAGCCTCTCCGATTCCTCTTCAATCAACTTTTCGCTATGCCAGCTGTTGCCATCTCATTCCCCTAATAAAATAACACACATGAGAATATTATCCACACCATCAGATTTTCTAAGCCCCCTGCTAAGCTTGCCTTCTCTTGGAATCCACTCTGTTACCCTCTAAGAACATCGGTTTCTTGCCTTCGCATTACATGCATAAGATGGTATACATGGTGGATGTAGGCTGCCGGCCATAGAAGAGAAAGAAAGGAGAAAATCCCGTGGTGGTAGGCGTAGCCGTACTATACGCGTACGTGAAGAAAGGAAGTTCTCGGTCCCTGTTGAAGTGGGTGGTATCAACGTACTACATTGCGAGCATGTCACTTAGAGTGCGGCTGAACCGCTCACTCATGACGTTGGTTTTGGGGTGATATGCGCTGGTACAGCGATTAACGGTTTGGCATTGCATTAGCAGCGCCTCGATGGCGTACTAGAGAAGAACACGGCCGCGGGCACTTACGCATAGCAGTTCTTTTGTAGCACAGTGCCCAAGAACCAGACGGTGCAGGATGAAAAAGCAAAACCTTGTGCGGTGGCAGATTGGAGGGCCGACGTTTCTACATAACGGATAAGGTGGTCAACGGCCACGATCACCCAGCGGTTGTTGGCCGAAGTGGTTGAAAGCGGGCCGTAAAGATCAGTGCCGATGCAGAGAAAGGGGCGACCAGGGCAGGGTAACGGCTGCAGAGGAGCCGCGGAGGGGCGCGGATGTTTCTTGCGCGTTGGCAGGCGGTGAATGACAGATTGTACTGACGTATGTAATGGTACATACCTCGCCAGTAATATCGCAGATGAAGGCGACCCTACGTTTTCAGTACACCGACGTGGCCGCATTGTCGATCTGCGTGGAAAGAGGCGCAGATGGCAGCACGGAGGTGTAGAGGGCTCACCAACAGCCACTTCCGCCCGTCGGAGAGGTAGTTACGGTGGTATAAGAGGTCATCACGAACGACGAAATGGTGCGCTTGGCGGCGAAGGGTCCGAGACGAAGAATGCTGCGAGGGATTGTTCAGGAAGGTGAGCAGCGAGGTGATCCTAGGCTCCTTCACTTGTTCGGAAAGCATATCAGGGACGTCGAACGGCGATGATGGCAAAGACGTTCGGCGTGGTCCGAAAGACCGCGAACGTAGCATATAGGCCGATCGTCGTCGGTGCGCCAAGGGATCGTAGAGTGTCGTCGGGTGCGTGGAAACGAGGCTGACAGGTGGCACGGACGGGGGTGGAGCACAATATGCAGGACTGCTGCGGTGCGCGGGAGGGGCGAGCGAGCGCAGTATCCGGGTGACGGCTTTAGCATAGGTGAGCGGTGCTGCCAAAGGAGAAAATGGGGGGCTGGAATGCAGGACCACAGCAACTTCCTCTTGAACAACACGGCGGATAGTCGGCGCTAAGGATGGCGCTAATTCGGGAGTAGGGCAGATAGGATCTTGGACGTGATGCAGAAAAGAAAGCTGGCGGGCGACTTCTTCACGGATGAAGTCTTTGACGCTCTGCATGAATAGGGATTGCTAAGCAGACGAGGCACCAATGGCCAAGCCAGTAGGACCCTCGGCAGACACGCCAGACTGCCGCTCAGAAGCGCGTTGCTTTCGTCACTCGTCAAAGCTTTCGCACAACTGGATGGTGGTACCGACGTAGGTGGGATTCCTCGCCAGAACATTTGGGATTCTTCCCCAGGAGCATTTGGAAAGCGTCACCAACGATTCATTCAAGGATGTGGTTAACTTTGTCTGTCTCGGGCATCGGTGGGTTGACGCGCTTGTATAACTCAACGATGTCCTCAATATAGCTCGTGAAGGTTTCGTCCGGCAGCTGAGCTTGAGCACGGAGACTGTGATCGGCGCGGAGTTTCCGCACGGCGGGACGGCCTAAAACGTCGGCGAAGCTCGTCTTAAATGAGGACCAGGTGGGAAGGTCAGCTTCATGGTTGCGAAACCATAAGTTGGCAACGTCCGTTAGGTAGAAGAGGACGTTGCTCAATTTAACAGAGTTGTCCCACCGATTGTAACTGCTGACGCGCTCGTACGAGGTCAACCAATCGTGGGCGTCATGGTCGTCGGTACCCCACAATAGAGAAGGGTCACGCTGGCGTTGCGCCCCGAAACAAATTACGGTGGCAGGGATAAGCGGCGATGGTTGGGTCGGACCGTCTGGCATGGTGGCCGGGGAGAGTAGCGTTCGGCTCCGAAGTTCCAGGATGAGGGCCGGGAAGAGGATCGAGACACCTCCATCAAGTGTAGAGGTGTTGATTCGAAGCGCAGGTCTGTGGTCCTTGATCGAAGAGCGTCACGGCAGACACATTCCCAAGAGTCGTCCCACCGCTTTTGTTTTCGAGATGTTTGTCATTAGGTATAATGAGAAAACGAGAGGGGATATGGAAGAAAGTTATAAGTTAGAAGAGGAACGTAGACAAGCTTCGCTTGATACAAGAATTCACTATATTATTCAATATATCGACCGATCACCCGACAGCAGTCTTCCATTTTTTTGTCTTTACGTTTTTGCTGTCATGAAAAGCTTTCTCCATTTGTTTTCTATGGCAGTCTTAACCGCTCGATACGATCGATGGAAACACCTTAAGAGAAATATATTGCTACGTTTCAGAAGAATGGCTCATTTCCTTAAAATTTTTGTAACAGTCTCTTACAATTTTTAAATTTTCAAAACTTTTTGCCCGAGAATGTTGGGCATGGTCCCTTAAGGAGATTTAAAAAGTGGTTGTCTCACCGCTAAATAATTCTCCTTGTTTTCTACGGAATGTTTCCTGCTACTAAGAAGCATAACTTGAAGCGGTTCGCCACCAAACAACGCCCACTCAGAAATGAAAATGAGCTTATGCTAGTAAAGAACATCTGCACTACCCTGCCGCAAATGCCACTGTTCTTTTCTCGAGCTCTGAGTGCAATGCCACAGCTGTCTGAATGCTGCAGCACAACAGCCTTGTGAGCCACATAACTGCGCAGCACACACATGTGGCGTTGTCGCTACGCCACCATCATGTGACTCACTAAACGTTCCTGCAGTTTTTCGTTCGCATAGCCTGAAGTACTAGAACCAGGCGCGTGTCCAATGTTTACTGAAGTCTGCCATCTGTTGGAACCAGCTTCATTTGAACCTTTGTGCTCAATCCAGCTGAATGTCGCACGAACGACCTTCACGCTCAACGTTCAGTGAATTTATTTACTCTCTTTTTAATAACATCCCCCTTTCGTTCTGCCTCTACTGGAAAAGCTAGAAAGAGAACCAGGGCCGCAGAACATGAAATAATATACATAATAATAGCTCGAAATGCAACGCCAAGTGGTCATTTGTGATGTGTACAATGCTGCCAGAGACATGACAGAAACACGAATGAGCAGTGCTCCACGTAGAAAAATTCGTTTAGATTGGCACTAATCGCGTGAGCGGCTGGCATTTTGGGCATGGAGTACAAGAACTGAAACAAACCAAGAGTGTATACACGGGGAAACGG
Source organism: Amblyomma americanum (assembly GCF_052857255.1). Taxonomy (NCBI): domain Eukaryota; kingdom Metazoa; phylum Arthropoda; class Arachnida; order Ixodida; family Ixodidae; genus Amblyomma; species Amblyomma americanum. Next base: position 80,998,257 of record NC_135503.1, on the reverse strand, counting down.
ACGCTAGTTCAAGAGCAAACTCTTTCGAGTGGGAGCAGCAGTGTCGAAAGCGCTGCTTTAGTGGACAGCACAGCATCGAAGCCAAGCTTTGCTGATGCCGTAACTTTGTGATATCAGAGAATGTGCAGAAAGACAACCGGATTGTCCGCTGCGAGGAGCTTTCACAACCTTAAATAAACTTTCAGTTGCAGGGAAGCAGCTCTAAAGGTCCTTTATCGCATTTGCAACACCAAGAACAAATCAAGGCATCCATATTCCTCGTAGACACTGGAAGGACAGCAACGAGTTGCAGAGAGATACGCTCAGCATGGCAGAACTCACCGACTATGTTCTGTTTGCTTTGTTAGTGGCAGCCAACTTTTTCCTCGGCTTGTATTTTTCATTCCGCCAGCGTTCCTCTCGAAGTGGAAGCACCACAGCCAAGGCGGAAGTTTTTCTCGGAAGCCGAACGCTCAGAATGCTGCCGCTGGCCGCCTCTGCCGTGGCTTCGCTCTTCTCCTCAACGGGTCTCGTTGGCTTCACGGCTCACTTCTACGCCTACGGATGGCACATGGGCTGGTCCTTTCTGCCGTCCCTGGTTCTACTCCCGTTCGCCACTCACGTCTTTGTGCCCGTGCTTTACAAGCTTGGAGTCACATCGGTATTTGAGGTGAGCAGAGCGTGTTGCCAACGAAATTGTTCAAACGCATATCCTGGCAGACACTGGAAACGTACCAGCTGTTCTGCGTTTTGGTCATTCGTTTTAGAGGCCTCCCCAAGGTGGAGTGTATATGTAATAAGGGAGTAATTACTCATTGGCCTCCACCCAAGCGCACCGGCTACAAAGGAAAGCTAACTAAAGCTAAGCCGGCACTGTTCTCACTTCGAGTTACTGATCGATTCGCTCTCGCTCTACCACACGCTAGCCGTCCCGGTTAGCTCAGTTAGTAGACCGGTGAAGCGGTAGTCCCGGGTTCAAACCTTGCACCAGGCGAATTTTTCTTGCGAAGTTTCTGTGCAAGCTGTATAGGTTTCCTTTTAAGCCGTATGGCTGCCCTTGAGTGGACGCAAATGAGTAACTCACTTCATTATTGCTCTGGTCATTTTCATATATTTATATATATATATATATATATATATATATATATATATATATATATATATATATATATATATATATATATATATATATATATATATATATATATATATTGCTGCCATTGGTGAAGACGGCGGCTGTTTTCAATTGTAGTTTTGTCTAGTGCAACGAAATTTTGCACGTCAAATTCAATTGCGGGATCTAGGTGCACTATCGAATGACGTACCTACCTGTTTGAAAAAATAAGCGCAATCAATATCATTGATCACATTGAGTAATTCAAGCCAATTATACATTGCATCCAGAAACCTTGTGCTGCCAATCCAATTTCAAAACTATCTGCGTGAAAACAAGCTGCAATTATGAATGGCACATTCTTGAAAAAACAGAAAACATTATTGATAAAACGTCTGAGTTTAACAAGGTTCCTGTACACATCAGAACTGGTATTCAGCGACGAATAAAAGAGTATGGGATACCTCTTTAACTATGTTGCGGATAATCGATTTTCAAGTATTAAGCTCTGCCGTCCAACACGCCCGATGCGTCGGTGCGCTTACTTACATACCACCAGAACTTTCGCTCTAGATTTTCGTCCAGGTAACGAGCCCTGAACTCGTCTATGTGATATGCGCCTGCTTTTTGTCTAGGTAACGAGCCATGAACTCTTAGATGTGATATGCGCACGTAAATACTGAGGATGAGGACCGTTGACAGGGTTTTCCATTCTGTTATTAGAAATATTCAGACATTGCAGTCACACGTCTATATTGCAGTTTACTAAAGCAGATAACGCCGGCAATGGCGTAGTGCCACACATAAAATCGTCTTTGTTTACGATGTAGCGGGTAGACCGGGTGGTAAGAAATTTCTAATTTTATTGCAGTCACGCGGCAATTTATTTTCGGTTGCTCTTTGCAATTCTGGTTCACACAAGAAAAAATACAGCCAATAAACGAGGTGCGTTCTCTAAAACTAGACTGTTAGTGTTTTTACCGCGCATTTTGCACGAGAAAGGAAGGGCTTTTGGGCGTATCGTCCTCGTCAGAACTAAATATGCCACTTGTTTTCGTCACAGTCGCAGCCGTGCTGCGGAGCAAGGTTGGCACCCGTTAAACTCTAATGTGCAAGCTAATGAAAACCGTTGTCCTTATACTTTCAAAGGCTTCAACTTCTAGGAGTACCGTGGAAGGAGGAGGACGTGACAAGAGCGGAGGTATGCGTAACCGGAGGGTGGTTACCACAGAAACCTTCCGGAGCGTGGTAACCGTTGAAGCAGAAGGGTATGACGGGAGCATATGAGTACGCATCCGGGATGGGGTCGACCCGGGGACCACCCAAAGGACGGTCACTATAGAAAGACAGTATGGCTAGAGCGGAGTGCGTAACTGGAAGGTGGTTACTGTGCGAACCGTCCTCTGGGTGGTTGCCTTGGAAGGAGGGGGTATGGAGAGAGCGTAAATATGTGCAGCCAGAGAGGGGTTGTCATCGGAACCAGCCGGAGGGGGGTTACCACGGAAGAAGGGTGGTTACTGTGGAAGGTATTGCGGGAGCATAGAATGTGTATCCAGAGCGGGGTTGCCATGGCAACCACTAGGAGTTTAATTACCGCGCAACGAGGATGGTTACTGTGAAAGCAGAGGATAGTATGGCGACAGTGGAGTTCGTAACCGGAAGGTGGTTACTGCGCAAAACATCCGGTGGGTGGCTACCGTGATATTAGGAGGGTATGGAGAAAGCGTAAAAATATGCGACAGGAGAGGGTTGCCACGGGAGCCCCGTACTCGGAGGGTGGCTGTTATCGAAGGAGGTCGGTTACTCTGGCCGAGGAGTATGGCGAGAGCGGAGTCTGTAGCAGGAAGGTGGTTACCGCTCGAATCACCCGGTGGTTGGTCACTATGGAAGGAGGACACTTACTCTAGAAAGAGTATGGCGGGAGTATTCAGAAGAACGGAAAGGTGGGCGAGTTGGTTTTGCTATCCATCGTTAAAACATCACGAAGAACATGAATACGGAACGAACACGAAACACAAGCGCTGAGTGCTGTCCTAAACCGGAAGGTTGTCCCTGCGAAATAACGTCCGTTAGGTGGTAACCTTGGAAGGAGGACGGTATGGCGAGAGCGGAAGAATGCGCAACCGGAAAGTGGTTGCCATAGGGGAAAATGGGAGAGTGGTAACCGTGGGAGGAGGAGTGAGAGCAACACGCCAACAGCTTTTGCTGAATCGCACTTAGCGCAGTGGTAACCATCCGGACAGCTTTATATTATTATTATTATTACTATTTATGCTTTTGAGAGATGGGAAAATATAATTATTGTAATCATTTATGGCTGAAAAGATAATTTATTGGAAAGAAACAACCACGTGCCGCAAGTGGGAGCCGAGCAAAGGACCTCCGTACGTCACGTACGCTGCTCTACTAACTGAGCCATGGCGGCGGCTGGCCAAATATCTACTTCTAGAAACCTTCTAAAAAAGTCCCCTGTGCTTTTCTTGGTTTGGGCGACTGTTGCTTCTTTTGTACGTAACCAATTAAGCGTAATGCCTACTTTAAATGTATTTGAACTATATTGAGTGATATAAAGATTGTTAGCGTAATTTTAATCATGTGGTAGGTCTTGAAAGCCTCAAAAAGGCAATTTTTGGAGGCAAAATAAAACGTGGAGTGAGTGCTCTTCAATATGTGTCAAAGATTCTGTGCTATAGCGCGTTGACCTTCATGAGCAGAGCGACTGGCATTCTCACATAATCTTCAAAATACCAATAATAGTATTAAGGGACTAAAATAACTCCTTTGTCAAAAGCAAAAAGCCCAAGATTTCTGCGCATACGCCGCGTAGAGGGGATCTTGTAGCATCCCTGGAAGTCCAAACATTTGAAAGATTCACTCGAAAATTCCTCTCACCTTTAGAAGATTCGGAACGCTCGTGGGGCATAGCGAAGCACATAGCACCGCCCTGGGGACGACCGATTGGGCTCTTTGCTCTTTACTAAGGCTGTGCTGTCTGTTGGAGATGAAGCAGTTACAAGTGACTGTAGGCCAGGGACCACAGAAACAATTATTGTCCAATAGTCTGTCGAGTCATTGGTCGAAAAAACGTCGTTTATAGAATAGCCCGTATGCAGCTTGATTGTCAGTATTTTGAAGTGCGCACCTTTCGAAAACGATGACGAGGAGGCTATGCGCTTGCGCACGACGTTACTAGAGAAACGTCGCCAAGATCGCCGAACCGATGACGAGTTTCACACGTGATGAAGCCCCGTTCGTCTGGTCTGCCGAGCAGCAAGAGACATTCACTGCGCCGCGTCAAGGTCTGCACAACCCCCCTGTTCTTGCGCACTTTGATGAGGGCGCCGACACCGAAATTCACACCGACGCCAACAACGTCGGTCTAGGTGCTGTTCTCCTCCAGCACCAGGAAGGCACAGAAAAAGGGATCGGTTATGCTAGACGTACCCTTTCTCGGGCTGAAGTCAACTACTCAACTTCCGAAAAGGAGTGTTCACCGGTCGTTTGGGCAACGATGAAATTTCTGGTCTACCTCTACGGCCGCCCATTCAAAGTTGTGGCGGACCATAGTTCTTTGTGTTGGCTGGCTAGTTTCGGAACCCCACGAGGACATCTTGCATGGTGGAGTGTCCGTATGCAGGAATTTAATTACTCCATCGTTTATAAATCTGGACACAAACATGAGGGTGTCGACACACTCTCGCGTGCATTCGTAGAGTTGGCGCACGACATTATGGATGACGACAGCCATTTTCTTCGCATCATCAGAACCTCTGATTTAAAGGACCCGCAACGTGCTGATGAAGACCTAAAACCTGTGATCGACAATGTGGAGGGTCTATACTCTAATGAAACCCGACTGTTCGCTAAGAACCTCTCAGCATTCTGCACGCGCGACGAAATACTCTACAGAAAAAGCGCCGACAAAAGTGGCCAAGCCCATCCTTTGGTTATCCCTGCAGATCTACGTGACAAAATCCTTCTTGCTTGTCATGATGATCCCCTTCTGGTCACTTGGGCTTTCCACGCACTATTGCCAGAGCGCGCCAGGCATACTACTCGCCAAAACTTGTTGCCACCGTCCATTAATGTGTTAGGGGTTGCCGCGAGTGCCAGCGAAATGACACACCACCATTCAGCCAGCGGGATTCCTGAAGCCTATTCCATCAGTCCTAGTACCATTTTACTATATCGGTATGGAATTTCTCGGCCATTTTCTGCTGTCGTAAGCCGGCAATAAGTGGATTATCGTGGCCACTGACTACCTAACACGTTACGCAGAAACTGTAGTGGTGCCGCGTGCAATGCTCTTCGAGGTGGCGCAACTCTTCACGAACCAGATTGTTCTAGGGCATGGAGCCCCTTCATACGTAATCAGTGATCGTAGCAAGGATCGTAGCAAGGCGAATTCCTGAAAAAGTTTAACACCTAAGCCAGACACGTTAGCGAGAGAGTACTGCCTACCATCCTCAAACTAATAGTATTACCGAGCGCCTCAAAAAAAAAAAACAATAGAGGATCTGCTCTTCATTTACGTAGATGTGAGGCATAAAACATGAGACGAGATTCAGCCTTATGTCACAATGCGATATAATACGGCCGTCAAAGAAATAGCTCTATTCACTCCATTTTGCCTCGTTACGAACGAGACCATGCCCGGCGCCATGCTGCCGTGTGTGACTGACGACCAGGAGATTACACACGACGCAAATGAATTAGCCAACTACGGAGCGGAAGCTCACCAACTCGCCCGTACTCACATTAGGAGGCAGAAGGCAACAGATGCACGCCGATATAGTGGCCGGCACCGCTACATCGCGTTCCAGTCCTGTGACCAGGGCTGGGTGTGGACACCTGTCCGCAGCCCAGGCTTGTCAGAAAAGCTTCTCAACCGCTAATTTGGACTCTACAAAAGCTTGCGCCGCATATCACTCGTTACTTATGAGGTTGCACCCGACGGTACTCTGCCAAGTTGCAGTCGTCAACGCTCGTCTGACTTAGTACATGTACTTCGCATGAAGCCATATTTCAACCACTGAAGGGCGTACCTCACATCAAGAACATTTCTTTCTGCGGGCTTTTGTTTTTCTTTTCTTTGAGAGGTAGGAATAATACCAACTGATGGTGTCCAATGGCGCCTGAAAGACAATGAAGTCGGGAATGCTATCCCGCTCTTCGATCTGGGGATTGCAGAACTGCTGTTGTCTGCCTGTCTACTTTGGTACTCTCCTGTTTTCGTCACAATATTAAGGCAAGAGAAAAATTGGAAGCTGGGTTTTCTCTAGAAATATCAATAGGAGTGCTTGGTTGAATTCTTATATTCATTACCTATTTGCAAAGTTGCTGATGCCAGATGCGGTGAATGACAATTCAAGCAAAAGAGTTCTCAACACTCGTTCAACAACCCTGCGCCCATGCTTACGTCCCTCGGTGAGCAGGAAGGCAGCATTTACCTCAGATGCACTTACGAGGCTAGTTGAAGCTGTGAATCGTAACTAATCAACCTAATCTGCTTGCGCGTATCTCTAAACAATTCAAGATTTCGTTGCCACAACATCAACGTTGATACCAGCCAGATTTTGTGGGTTGATGTCTGCACTTCAATGGTTACAAAGAAGGAAAAAATCCGCCACATGTAATAAAAACTCCACACAAGTTCTATAAAGCACGTCCGCCGTGCGGAGGCCGCTAAATCTCCAGGCTGCTCCAAATATTCGTATTGTTTGTTCTGATCGTTACTTGCCGACCACCAACAGCTGGCACACCAAACCAGAAACGCAAACGAACTAGACAGCTTGCTTAAAAGTGACTCACTGCTCAGCCGCATGCTAGAGCCATTTGCCCGATACTGTATTAAGCAAATCACATGCTACAACATTGGCAAAAGCATCCCTATGCTGGTAAATAGTGTGCTGCAGAAATATGCCATCTGGTGTAAAAGCAGTAATGGGAGCATCAGAACGGACCGTGTTATTTGCAAAGAGCTGCGGATGTCAGGGAAGAGCTGTGCTTGTCACGAGTACCTGCGGATAATGCACATCAACAGCTCAATGCTAGCCATGACATGCACAAATAGAGAATAACAACTTCATCGCGCTACCCCCATCATTATTCCGTGGCAGGTTTATACAAAACACTCCCAGCAGCCACCTGAGGTGCTCCAGAGCACGCCCTGTGATAACGTGGCCTGTGTGCAATGCTGCAAGCTCTGAACTTAGCTGTGTTAGGACTCATGGTTTCGGCAAACTTTTTTCTCGGTATGTACATCTCTTGCCGAAAGAGAAACGAGCACGGAGAGAGTTCCTCCGAAGAGGCGGAAATATTTCTCAGTCGTCGATCGGTGAAGGTCTTTGCTCTCTCTGCATTTTCCGTGGCGTCGCTCTTCTCCTCGACGGGTCTTGTCGGCTTCCCGGCGCATTTATACGCGTACGGCTGGCACATAATGTGGGGAAACATCTTGTCTTTCTTGCTGCTCCCGTTGGCTACAAACTTCTTCATCCCGCTGCTGTACGGACTCGGAGTCACGTACACATTCGAGGTGAGTGGTCGTCACATTTGCGCCTGCGGAGGCTTTCTTCCCCTCTTTTTCGCACCCGAATTCTAGACCAAACGCTCGCTGAGGACGACCACAGTGCTGGAGGGAAGATGACTGTTTTTGTCTAAAGCTTGGGCACGGAACAATTGATGCGAGGTGGGGAGAGAAGGGCGCAGCGGCGGAGTAAATGACAGCCAGGGGCGAGCCAGGAAGATTGCTTGCGACAGTGTGTGTGGGTGGACTAAGTGTGGTCTGCCAAAAAGTAGTCTGCTCGCGAGTCTTCAGCCGCGGTCAGACACGACTAACACGGTAACTCTGACGCTCAGAATAACAAAAGCGCGGCCCAAGCTGTCCCGCGTCGAGGCTGCATCAGCGTCGCAGGGAGAAACCGGAAAAACGGCAATCAACGAACCGGAACTGAGCATACTGAAAATGCGGCGCACTGTGTTCAATACAACTTGCTTTAACCGAAACTTGACTTAAGCAACGGAATTTTTTAAATGCTGGCTGCGACTTCAAGGAATATTTGTTCCTTACGCCAATAGTGACACTTAGAGATCAGGCGCTGATGTCCATCGGAAAACTTCTAAGCTTGTAAGCATAACAACGTTGTGATTTCCGTCTTTTTGTTTACATGACTTTTTCTTGGGCTGTCCACTCACTAGTAAATGTCAAAACGCGACACACGTGCAGGAATTAATGCTTACAAACAAGCCTGCAACAAGAGAATATATATTTTCACGAGACCGCATGCAGTAAAATTGTTTTCTGCACCCAACAGAGAAATTAAACAAAAAATGCAGCAGCTAAAGTACCCAACGGCCAATTATGATGCCGTAAACTTGCTCTGTTGGCGACAGTACCGATTCACATGGCAAAAAACTTCAGCATGAAAGCTAGCTAGCGCCTCATATTTTTTACGCCTTCAAGTTCGCACTCGCTTTCAAATACACCAGCGCGCACACTCATCCATCTCGGTGTAGGGCGTTTTGTATTTTCTGAAGCACATATTAGCGGTCCATCTGCTGCAGTAGCTGCTTCGCTCACTACCTAAACAGTCATTGCTGTCAACTTCTGATCTGCAATACCCTGGCCATCAGCGAGGCCGCTATTTCCCGTTTCACATCACAAAGCATAAAAACAATCACTCTCAGTGAACGTAAGCAACGCACTTCAAGACAGCCATGCTTCCTGTTATTCCAGATAAGAAACACACAATTAGCTTCAAAGGTTCGTGGCCGCCTGCCGCCGAGATTTCGTCTATGGAGAAACTAGGTTAAGCCTTGCAGGTACGTTGGTTCCTCGGCGGAATTTTTACTTCATATCATAGCGGAACGAAAACTGCCAAGCTGCCAGCAGGACGAAACAAATTTGTAAAATGAACATTGCTTTGTACTGCTCAGAAATGGCGAATAATTCTTGCAACGTGTTTGAAGCCCCACGTGCCCGAGGGAAAGGCACACAGCCGAACGTGAGCGGCCTTTCTGAGACTAAGGAAGACACAAAAGGATGAGCGCTCGTCTCTGTGTGTCTTCCTTCGTCACAGGCTTAATTCGCGCTGTTTCTACTCAATGGATTACCAACTTGCCCAAGCACCTTTTGTAGCGCTTCGAAAAAAGTCCGTCGCTGTGCACTGATGTGAGCGAATATGATGTTATTGTGCGATTCTTTTCGTTGAGGGGAATTTGCCGCGTCATCCCAAATTGTGCCCATTTACACCGCCCACATTCGATATGCTTCTTATTTTTGTCAAAGAAAACCGAAATCATGCCTGATCCGCTCAGAAACTCATATATTAGACGTTGATAATCGAACACCCCCGTGTGCGTGTTGGTGGTCAAATGCGGTCGTGACTCTGACTTCATCGGCGTCTACTGAAACGCACCAGATGAGTTTAACGCACAACACGCGCAAGCTTCGAAAATCGTCAACAAAACCACCGGCGGGTAGAATGACTACAATCTGTCTCAGCAGAGCATTTTTCTCAACCTTGCAATTAGGACACATAAGCGGCACTCCATCTTCGTTGCGTCATGCTCTTGTGAGTTCCCTCTGAACACCTTCATTTACAAAAATACCAATTTGTGCCTCGCTAAAAAAGCAACATTTCTTCTTTTTTTACTGCCGTTTTCTAAGTCTGTGAAATATGTGAAAGTTATATGAATTCATACAACAAACAGTGCTAAGTTCCATATCGTGAACTTGCAGCTCATACATCTAATTTGTCCACTGTTAATTTTTTTGTGTGTGGAGCGTGAGTTCAGTCGAGCCCAGATATAGCGATCTTGTTATTTCAAATTATTCGATATATGAAACACGTAGATTTCCTAGCAAATCATATGTAGAAGTGCAGAAGAGTCGTGCTTTATATCAAACTGCAAGTTCGCCGCGCGTTCGATATATTATCGACCTGCACGCCGCGACCTGCAAGTGTCACTGCTCCGAACGGCGCTTTTCGTTCACTTTTTTCGCGTGCAGACGTGTCGGCTTTGTGGCCTTGGGTGGGCACATGCTGACAGCGTTAGCGCTGTGAAAGCGCTACACGGCTTCCATCATGGAAAGGGGGGGGGGGGGGGGGGGAGGAATGATGGTGGCATTCGGTCTCTTTTACTCATTTTACTCGCCACGTGGCTGTCACGTGGCGCACCCATCCGAATCAACGCCAAGCGGCTCCCCCGTGTGGCGTGCTTCGCTGCTGAAGGCACTGTACCTTACTTTTGGTGAGCGGTAATTCTAGAGTGCATACGCAACAGGATTAGGCATCTCATGTAGGCATCGGCTAATTCCACAGCACCGTCAGCTGCAGCTTTGATGCGGTGCAGGTTACACTTCGCAAAGGCTAAAGAGCTGCGCACGGCCAGCTCTGCGTTGGGTGGCGCGTCACTGCTGGAAGGGCGTCGCTATCTTCGATGCAATGTACTGTCGCTTCTAGGTTGCACGTGAGCTTCTCTGTGGCAGTTTGTATACATCGAGTTACTGATATATCAAACTCTCTCGCGAACTCCGTCATGTTCGACATATACGAGCTCAATTGTATTTTGCGCCCAGCCGCCAACAGCCTCTATGAGAGGCGACCAGTAGGTAATAATTAAAACAAGAATGCACTCTGACAAATACAAGTGTACACTCGCAAAGTCCCGTGCTGCACCATAACCAGCTTCTCGAACTGCCCTGGTACCCTGCCTTCAGAACAGTCTGCACCGCTCACACTCTTAAGATCCGCTCTACAATCTTGTAGAACATATCCTGTAGAGCAAAGGGTGGTCCTGTGATCACGGAACAGAGCCAAACGTGGGCCGTTGCGTGACTTCCTTGCACGCAGAGCAGCACTACAGCGTGCGATAAAGGCGGTACGCGTAACGACACGTACGTAGGCTAAGCTGCATCTCGTCAGAGAGCTCACAAAACGAACAAACGAAGCAAGTGAGAGAAAGAAGACAAAGTACATTTGCGAACAAACATGGCACGCAATTCTTTTGATGAGGTTGTGGGTATGTCACATTTCAAGCACAACACTGCTCTACTCAACAATCGCGTAAAAGCTCTCCACACTCGCTTCCGTCCCTCGGTGAGTAGGAAGACGGCCTTTACCGCAGTTACACTGATGGAGCTAGTTGAAGCTGTGAATTTTTACTTTACAACGTATGCCGCATGCGCGTATATCTAAACAATAAATGTTTCAGTTGCCCACTATTAGAACGTCAATACCAGCCAAATTTCACGGGTTAAAATCTGTACTTGAGTGGTTCAAAAAAGAAGTAAACCATTCAAGTGAAGTGCAAGCCCCACACAAGTTGTACACAACACACCAGCCGTGCAAAGGCAGCTTCATAATGCAGGCTGAGCCAACGGTTGGTACTGTTTATTTCAGCCTCTTATTTGCCAACACCCACAGCTGCATAACCCATGTCAGAAACGGAAACGAGTCAGACAGCTCTTTTGAAAGTGATTAACCGTTCAGCAGCATGCTAGGCCCATTTTCCCAAAGCTGTATTAGGCAAATAACATGCTACAATATTGGCAAAAGCATTCCTTTTCTGGGAAATAGTGCGCCGCAGCAATATGCCATCTGGTGTAAAAAAAAGAAAGAGTAATGAGAGCATCAAAATGGGCCATGTTATTTGCAAAGAGCTGCGGCAGTCAGGAAATAGTACTGCTTGCCACGTGTGCCTGTGGAGAGTGCACATGAATCTCTCGAGGCGAGCGAAAACATGCTTGAAAACATAACAACGGCAGCCCGCTACCCCCATCGTTATTCCGTGGCAGGTTTATAGAAAACACTGCCAGCAGAAACCAGAAAGGCACCAGACCTCGCCCTGTGATAACGAGGCTTGTGCGCAATGCTGCAATCTCTGGACTTATCTTTGTTGGTAATCATGGTCTCGGCAAATTTTCTTCTCGGTATGTACTTCTCTTGCCGAAAGAGAAGCGAGCACAGAGAGAGTTCCTCCGAAGAGGCGGAGATATTTCTCGGCCGTAGATCGCTGAAGGTCCTTCCTCTCGCTGCATCTTCCGTGGCGTCAACCTTTTCTGCGACGGGCCTTGTAGGCTTCTCGGCGCATTTCTACGCTTACGGCTGGCACATAATGTGGGGAAACATCTTGTCCTTCTTGCTGCTTCCATTGGCTACCCGCGTAATTGTCCCGCTGCTCTACAGACTCGGTGTCACGTCCATATTCGAGGTGAGTGATCATCACATTTGCGCACGCCAGAGGTTCTCTTTCCACTTCTTTTCGCACCCGAGTTCCGCACCATACACTCGCTGTGGACGACCGCAGTGCTCGAGGGGAGATGACAGCTTTTCTCTTAAGTTTGGGCGCGGGACAATTGATGAGAGGTGGGAGAGAAGGGCGCAGCGGCGGAGTAAATGAGAGCCAGGGCGAGCCAGGAATATCGCTTGCGACAGTTGGTTGTGTGTACTACTGTGGTCAGCCAAAAAGTGGTCTGCTCGAGAGTCTTCAGCCGGGGCTGGACACGACTAACACGGTAACTCTGACGCTCATAATAACAAAAGCGCGGCCCCAACCTCAGCACACTGAACTTACGCCGCACTGTGTTCGATAACACATGATTTAATCGAACATAACCTAAGCAACGGAAGTTTTAAAACGCTGGCTACCACTTCAAGAACAATTGGGTCGTTACACCACTAGTGGCACTTACAGCCTCGGCGCTGAAGTCCATCGAAAAGCTTATCGGGTCAGTTTTTATCAAACCAGGAAGTGTAAAATTAAAATATTTCTTTTGCTGCATAAATTTCTCTTTTAGCTATTCTGGAAACGCTTTCAAAGTTTTCACAATCTGTAACATCATTTGTTCAAACTTCTTTCCTAAATGCTCTTTTTTCTTATTTATTGCCTTATTGGCATCTTTGGCAAACCAAGGATCGTTAGTACGTGTGCTTATCATACGTTTTGGTACGGAGGAATCTTCAATTTCTTTGAGATTGTCGCGAAACAACTTCGAACTTTTTAGTCACGCGATTATGAAAGTTGGCCTGAAAATCATTTGTGAAAGTTTCTAGCAATGGGTTCATTTTTTTAATATCTGCACGTGCGTAGTTATATATGAGCTTTTTGTTTTGTCGATCTCTAGAAGTGAAAGAGACCAGTGCAGAACATTGTGGTCACTTCCCCCAAAACTGAATGTCTGAGACCTCAAGATGGGTTGTTAGGATGAGATCGAGGATGCGTTTACAGCGAGTGGGTTCGTGAACATTATGGTTTAGTTGATAATATTGAAGTTAATGATCGAAATGAATGTTCTCCTGGCGGTTACGGTCGGAGTTAACAGATAACGGCGTCCCGTTAATGGCAGGAAAGTCAAAGTAACTTGGTAAAAATAGAAGGCTATTTATATGTTTTACAAGGATCTGCTCTGTAGCGTCGCTTAACAGTTCAATCATTTAAGGTTTGTCATTTGGTGGTGGATAACAGGCCCCCTTATTGCAAAACGTGATCAAGTCGAGCAGAGTATTCCTAAGGGAGAGTCGATTAGAAAAAGAGATGCATAAAAATCTCCGTTAATTGCAATGAGTACTCCTCCCCCTCGTCGAGGATCAGCCCTATATAACGAACGATGAGGGAAACGCAATCTCATGGCTTGCAACATTTTCAGTTAGCCAAGTTTCCGAGCCCACGATGATATCAGCTGAACAAGCACGTGCAATAGCTTTGATTAGGAGCGGGTCTACTTTGCTATATAGGCTGCTGCAATTCTCGGAGACCAACGAGACTGGTTTGCTTCTGTTACTGTTGTTGTTCTCTGCGGCGGCGGACGCCTGGAAGATTGTTCGCGATCCATATTGCCGAATCACACCGGTAAATACCATTTTCCATCTGAAGCTTGTCAAATCTTGTCAGGAATAACGCTCATTTTCTTCGGTATTCACTTTGGCGAAATCACGCAACTTTTTCAGCGCATGAAAACCTTAAGGATAAATGTTCGCCTAGCCAAAACATTGGGGACGAGAGTTCTTTTAATTTATATGCATTTTGATATACTTCGACTATAGATTTAAAGTTCCGAAATTTAACTATAATTGGCCGAGCTTCATCAGAACGAGGCTGGCGAATGCGATGGGCTCGTTCAATGTCACCGCACTGCATCTGAAGATGCTCATTAAAAGAGTTCTTAACTATTTTTTCTCTTTCTGCATAGCCTTTGTCGTCTTCATCAGCGAGACTATTAATAATCAAGTTGTTCCTTCTCATTCTGTTGTTAATATCTTGGAGCACACCTGTCAGTTCATTGTTTGTTTTAGGGTATGTTTGTCTTGACGTCTTCTGCAAAACAGGACCCGGTGTCGAAGTTTTTCTTCATATTAAGTACAGTGGAGATACTTTCCTCGATTACAGCACCACGGTCCTGGATGTTGTTTCTTTCCTCTTTGATTTCTTCTAGCAATTCAGACGCTTAAGCATGGCATTCTTTTAACACTGCGAGCACATCATCAATCTTTGCTCCGGGGTTTGCTTCGACATCGCCCGCACAAAGCAAAAGTATTGTCAGGCGCGTAAAGAGCAGGTATGAAGTGGGTCTCGGGCAAAGTTCACGGACTAATCCCGTGCTTAGTCTAAAACTATACTCTTGTTCACACACTTGTACGGGGAAGGAAAAAAATGAGCTGATGCGATTTCGATACGTGCATAAATCCGAACCTATTGAAATAAAAGAGTTGGGATCAGAGTCACCAGAAATATACTATAACAACATTTAGCTGTAGAAAGGTTTGTGGGGGTTTAAGGACGCCGTAGTGAAGGGCTCCGGAAATTTCGACCGCCTGGGGTTCTTTAGCGTGCACTGACGTCGCAGAGTACACGGGCCTCTAGAATTTCGCCTCCTTCAAAATTCGGCAGCCGCGGTCAGAATCGAACCCGCGTCTTTCGGGTCAGCAGCGGAGCGCCATAACCACTGAGCCAACGCGGCGGCTGAGCTGTAGAAAGGCCCACCTAGCAAAGCAAAGAGCACAAGTCGACCACATACTCTTGTGGCCGCGAATCCAAGAAGTGCGAAGCCGGAGATTCAAGGTTACAAGGTTAAAGGCTTATTAAAACGAATTACAAATGAATCATAAGTATCATAAAAAAAAAGTTAGTACTGTAGGAGGCCCCAAGGTAAAACTGTCTGACCTGCGTACCGCCCGTCAGATATAAATGAGTAAAGAACAGAAGTTTGGAAGGAGAGCTGAAACAAAGATATAGATCAAATTAAAGCCTATTAGTATCACTTTCGGCAATGTATAAGCTATACGTTAGTTAGCGGGCATAATTTATCAAACAAAAAAACCAAGGCATAAAACAGCAAAGCGTAAAAGCATGAGAAAGATGAGGGTGGGTTTTTAGGCGTCCCTGGCGCGGAATCTGTTCAAGGTGGCGCTGCCTCTGTCTATGACGTCACAGAATGAGTCAGTTCCGCGGAGTCACGCAACGGGGACAGCAGGGGACACAAAAGGCGTTCAGATGATCCGGAGGCGAGAAACTTCCACTGTGCCTAATCTTGGTTATCTCACGGCAGGATACGAATATCTGGGAAAGCGAGGAGCAAGGTGCTTCTGCGCCAGCAAAAGCTGCGAATGCAAATATAGAGAGACGGATAAGAGTCCTGAAATCAAAATTTCTCTTCTTTCGCTTGTTGCAAAAGACGACACCCTCAGGAAACTTGTGGAGAAAGTTGATGGGATTGAAAAATCAATTCAGTTAGCTTCGTACCAACGTGACACTGTGGTGGAAAATCTTGAAAAAAAAGGCCACAAGTGCGCTTTTACCGCATAAGGCCGATTTAGGGCTGCTTGAAGGCGCAATAAATCACTGGGCCATCAACACAAAGAGCTTGTTGCGAAGTAAATTCAGTCTCAATTTCAATAGCTGCACTGCGAACGCCATTTCTCAAATAATGCACCACTGCCTACCACGACTGCCGAAGCGGTCGTCACATTTTAAACACAAGAGCTTGACAACACTCGCGTAACAACCCTGCGCTCTCGCTTGCGCCCCTGTCCCTCGGTGAGTAGGAAGACAGCCTTTACCTCAGTTCCACTTACGTGGTTAGTTGAAGCTGTGAATTTGTACTTTACAACGCGTTCTGATTGCGCGTATCTCTAATCAATTCAAGTTTTATTTGCCCACAACCTGAACGTTGATAGCAGCCAAATTTTACGAGTTAAGTCTATACTTCAGTGTAAAAAATAGAATAATACCCGTCAAATGAAATACAGGCGCCGCACAAGTTTTACAAAACGCACCAGCCGTTCGGAGGCAACTTCATCATGCAGGCTGAGCCAACGGTTGCAATTGTTCATTTCTGCCTCTTATTAGCCAACCACCCACACCTGGATTACCCAATTCAGAAACGAAAACGAGCTCAACCGCTCGTTTAAAAGTGATTCACTGCTCAGCCGCATGCTAGAGCTATTTGCCCGAAACTGTATTAGGCACATCACATGCTGCAACATTGCCAAAATAACCCCTATCCTGGTAAATAGTGCGCTGCGGCAATATGTCATTTTGTGTAAGAGCAATAATGGGAGCACCAGAATGGACCATGTTATTTGCAAAGAGCCGCGGCTGTAAGGGAAGAGCTGTGCTTGTCACGAGTACCTGCGGATAATGCACATCAACAGCTCAATGCTAGCGAAGAAATGCTCAAGAACAGAATAACAATTTCATCGCGCTACCCCATCGTTATTCCGTGGCAGGTCTACAGAAAACACTCCCAGCAGCCGCCAGAGGTGCTCCAGAGCACGCCCTGTGATAACGTAGAATGTGTACAATGCTGCAAGCTCTGAACTTAGCTGTGTTAGGACTCATGGTTTCGGCAAACTTTCTACTCGGTATGCACTTCTCTTGCCGAAAGAGAAGCGAGCACGGAGAGAGTTCCTCCGAAGAGGCTGAGATATGTCTCGGTCGTCGATCGCTGAAGGTCCTTCCTCTCGCTGCATCTTCCGTGGCGTCGATCTTCTCCTCGACGGGTCTTGTCGGCTTCCCGGCGCATTTATACGCGTACGGCTGGCACATAATGTGGGGAAACATCTTGTCTTTCTTGCTGCTCCCGTTGGCTACCAACTTCTTCATCCCGCTGCTGTACGGACTTGGAGTCACGTCCAGATTCCAGGTGACTGGCCGTCACATTTACGCCTGCGGAGGCTTTCTTTCCCCTCTTTTTCGCACCCGAATTCTAGACTAAACGCTCGCTGTGGACGACCACAGTGCTGGAGGGGAGATGACAGGAAATGAGAACAGGGCGAGCCAGGAAGATTGCCTACGACAGATTGTGTTTGTGGACATGTGTAATCAGCCTAGAAGTAGTCGGTTTAAAGTTTTGAAAATTTGAAAATTCTAAGTTACTCTTATATTCAAGGTAATTTTCCATTCTTGTGATATATATCAAATTCTCTCTTTTAAAGTGTTTCCATCCATCGCATTGAACAGTTAAGACTGCCATAGAAAACCAATGGGGAACGTTTCAAAGCGACAGCCTTACTGGCCTAGCGACGCCAATTTCACCGTGGGCTGTAGTTGGACCTTCATTTGACCGGGGCTTCGCCGCCGCCCCCGCCGTCTTTGGGCATGAGCTCACCGCAGCTGGGTAGCCGCCTGACGTGACTCGCCGCCCGCCTGGCTAAGAGGAACGCCGCGCTGGCCTGGTCATTGCAAGCGTGCGATCTTTTCCATGCATGAGAGCGAGGCCTAGTCGTCTTCTCTGAAAGCTGCGCAGGGACCAGGAGGCTTTGAGCCGTCGACGAAAAGCGGTGCCTGACCGCCCCTCGGATATCGCCCGGCGAGCTGCTTCACGGGAAAGGGTCTGCAACGTCAAACGCGAGAAGCTAATGTCAGATAATGAGGAACAGCGAGCTGGAGCGCCGGGGCATGCGATCACAAACGCCATGGGGGAGAACGCCCAGGAGCCTGCGTGCAGTGCACGCGCGCAGTACTGTCGGATCCAGGCAGAGTCTGACTATCCAGCCGAGAAAGCTCGCCGTGCACAAGCCATGCAGCAGAAGATTTAAACTCGAAAAGTTGAGAGAGGTGCCGAAACGCCTGAACAGCGAGAAGAGCGGCTTTCCAAGCTTCGATGTCAAGACGCCGAGAGGCGGCTGCGGCAAGAACCACTTCACCGACCATCGGGCAGTCTTCGTAGCAATAATTGAGAAAATAGTTATACCACAGTCCAAGGAATGTGTCTAACTCTCTGTCAACAATACTCTTGCAACTGTGATTAACCAACCTTAACCACAGCATGGTCAAAGCTTTGGCTTGTATATCCAGGTTTAGCCACAGTTAAGTCACCACCATTTTTGACGATAGCCAAAACGGTAATAGAAAAAATGCAACACAGCCGTAGGCTGATATGCGGATATATTGATTGTGACAGCGAAATATTACATTATATGAAAAGATTCCATTCATAAACGGTTTCCCGCTCACAAATGTTTTTGTCGACAACTGTTGGGTATAAACACTGGGATGCAGAACACGTGTAAGCTTCGAATATTGTAAGCAAAACCTACGCCAGAACGAACGGCTACAATCTATCTTAGCGGAGCATTTCTCGTAAGCTTGCAATTAACACACATTCACGCCACTTTATCTTCGTTACGTTATGTTGTTATGGGCTCTCCCTGAACAGCTTATTTACAAATTACTAATTTATGCCTCACTGAAAAAGCAAATTTTATTCTTTGCTTACCGCTGTTTTGTAAATTTTTGAAATCTGTGGGATTTATATAAATTTACACGGTAAACAGTGTTTCTTATTTGTTCCTGCTGTGCGTAAGTTCGCACGAACCGGATGTACCGAAAGTTCTGATTGGAGGTTACAGAGCTAAAAGTTGAATGAAACAAATTTGTAAAACGTACAATTCCTGGTACTGCTCAGAAACGGCGAAAAATTCACGCAACGAGTTTGAAGCCCCACGCACCCAAGGGTATGGCACACAGCCGAACCTGAGGGGCCTTTCTGAGACTGAGACGGTGGAAGGGAGACAAGGGTGAGCGCTCCTCCCTGTGTGTCTTCCTTCGTCCCAGTCTCAATTCGCACTGTTCCTACTCAAAGTATTACCAACTCGCTCAAGCTTCTGTTTTAGCGTTTCGAAAAAGAGTCTGTCGCAAAACACTGATATGAGCGGATAGGTTGTGATGATTACTAACAATTATGCGTTGCGTTTCTTTAAAGGAAATTTGCCTCGTCATCTCTAAATTGTGCCTATTTACACCGCCCACATTTCGTATGCTTATTATTTTCGTAAATAAAAAAGGAAGTATGCCTCATCCGCGGAGTAGCACATACCTTACCCGTTGATAATCCAACACCCACGCGTGGGTGTTGGTGCTCAAACACGGTGTCTGGACTCGGAATTCAGCGTCGTGTACTGAAACGCCGCAGATGAGTTTGCAAATGCCGCTGCTCCTAACGGCGCTCTTCGATCACGATCGCGCAGACGGGTCGGCTGCGCGGCCTTGGGCACCTGTTGGCAGCGTTAGCGCTTTGAAAGCGCGCGACGGGTTTATAAAAGAAGGGGGGGGGGGGGGGGGGGCAGGGGGGGTGATGGTGGCCTTCAGTCTCGTGTACTGATTTTACTCGCCACATCCCTGTCCTGCAGTGAAGACATCCCAACCAAAGCCAATCCGCATCCCTCGCGTGGCGTGCTTCGCTACTGAAGGTGCTGTACGTTACTTTTATTGAGCGACAATTCTGTCTAGAGTCTACAGGTAACAGGATTGAATATTTTATGATAAGCAGCGCCTAATTGCACAGCAGGATTGAAGATGAAGTGGAGCTTGGACCGAACATGATTCCAGTGCGCTTTGTCAATTTTGACCTCTTGGCCAGCGACTGGCTGCAAATCCATCGCCGCAGCTTTGCTGCTTGCGCTGGTTAACCACCATCTCATCGCGGAGTCGTCTCACCCGCAGTCGGCGACCCTCCCCGAGGTCAAGAGGACCCTGCAGCCCCGCAGCTGCAGCGAGCTAGGGCTACAATGGACCACTCCCGTCCTCCAGGCTCTACGTCTCCTACCAAACGTGCTGCCGAAATGACATGCCAGTCTGAAACATCCTTCTAAGGAAATGCTCAGAAGACAGACCGTCTTTCGTCTCAAACTTGCGTATCGCCGCTATACAAGGTGGTGGTTAAGCCGCACGAATGCTTCAATGTGTCAACTTTCTCACACCGCCTCTTTCAACCGACCTTCGACAAGTGCCTTGGAACACATAGATTGCAAGGCTTTGCACCTCACCGCCCCGCCGACATCGTGACCGTTTGAGTGCGCTTGTTACCCGACATCGACCGCCTCTGCGAGCTAAAAACTTTGCCTACCTCTGCTTCGACCATCTAGACTGTTCAAGCTGACCTGGAATCTGGTTCAGACCTTCAGCGCTGTGTCGTGTCGGGAAAAAACCCAGACGTCGCACCTGAGGAACTTGTCATTTCGTTGGATTGTTCTACACCTAAGGTGGTGGAAGTTCGCTACATGGGCAGAGAATGCACGTGTCTTGTCACACTGCAGGGACCGCTGAATGCTCCGACTCGCATTTCATTTTATGGCGGCATCTTGCAGCGCCGCCTCTACAAACCTGGAGTCGTTTACTGTTGTTGCTTTCGTCCAGGACATATGAAAGCGTCTTGCCCGTATCTCGCAAACACTAATAAGGGGACTTTTAATTCTCTATAAACCAGGAATCATTTACTGTTATCGTTGCTTTCAGCCAGGACATATGAAAGTGCATTGCCCTTAAATTGCATTCACCTCTAAGGGGGATTCGAGCAACATCGCTGTGGCCTTTGTCGCAAGGAAATTAACGATATTACTTCCAAAGACTGCCCAATGAAGCGCCATGCCATAGAGAAACAGCGTAAGCATTCCAAGGGTGCTTGCCCGAATCCACTGCCGGAGTCGTAAAATGGTGTAGTGCCTACACCGAACCGTTTTGCACTACTCGCGCTTAGCGAAGATAACTCCACAACGTGATGTTGATGAAGGTCTTACCGCCACCCAAACGTACAGTCAAGCACTGAAGCGAGGCAAAGCAAAGCTCAACCACCCCAAAATTCGGTTCTTTAATAGCAACCTTTAGGTGACATTGCCGAATTGAATAAAAGGCTTCCAATTCTGCAGGAGGAGGCGGAACATCTCTCCGGAAAACGTGCTTTACTTTCCCTGCCGTCCAGTCGCCGTACTACTCACCCATCTCCTGTGACGCAGTCAAATGCACACACATCGCTTGTCACTTGTGCAACACCGCAGCCAGATCGGTTGACTTCTGTAGAGCTGCTCCACTTTGTGGCGCGACAACAGCAACAACTGACAAAAGTGTTGATAACTAACCTGCCTTCGGTTCCCTAAATATGGATTCAACATTGAACACCCACCGATAAGTGTTACAATGGAACTACCGGGCTTTCCTGAACAAGGCAGGCGAGATCCGTCATCGACTGCGCTTAGGTAAACTTCCTACGTGTGCGCTTAGATAGCAAGAGACGAATGCTCTGCCCGCAATTTCTCGCTTTACTGCCTACTCCTGCCCAACTATACCAGCCAGCCGTTGCAGTACTGCCTTCAGAACGCCTGGAAAGGCCGCCGTATACGGAGCGACTTGGTACCCTCAGACTTAAGTTCCCCGGACGTCTTGGTGCAGCAATTGGCAAGAAATTGTGGCGGTCCAGGTTCACCTTTCCCGCTCTGACGTGATTCTTTTCTCGTGCTACATATATCCCTGAAGTGGCAGAGCTCTTCGCCTACAGCTAAGATGGATAGCTCACTTTCGCGACGCATACCCAGGACGCCCTATTTTTGTTGGCGGGGATCTTGAATGCCCCGCATCATTCTTGGGGTTACCCACGCTCTAGTGTGCGGGGAAATGTAGTGCTGGGCACTTTTAATGAGGCAGAGTTTGTGCTTCTCAATTCCCAGGCAATGCAACCCGCCAGTGGGATCATCCACAGTCTCATCCTTCCTCTGCTGACCTAACATGGTGGTGTGGTGCGCACCCTGTATCCTGGGAGCGAGATATAGTCTGTTGGGGCAGCGATCATCATCTCCTGCTTATCGGTTTGGATCCTGATTCCCAGCGTAGCCGTTAGCGCTGTTGCTATGTCACAGAGTGGGACTCGTTCAGGACGGCCCTCAACGACTGCCTGCTATCAGCTCCATCGGATCTCCCTAAAGCTTTGTGTGCAGCGCTTCAAAATGCTACTCATTCAAGTTGGGTGGAGGAAAGCCAACCGCCTCCGGATCTGCACTTTCTTCGACTCTGGACAGCCCACCGCCCAAGCAGCACGCCGATAATGGCCCTGAACTGGTCGAATACCGGGGAAAATTTGCTCCAATAAAGGGCTATAATGGCATCTGACTGGGGCGCTACCCGACCCAATGTTTGAGCCAGTGCACCCCACTGACTTTCCAATCAGAAGCCAGTAATGGCATACAAAGTTCTTGATTGGCTTGAATGGCATTCCTTGGCTATTCGATATTAGTCATCCAAGATTCCTCATTGGCGTATTTATCATAGGCAGCCGGCCCAACCCAGCGGCTATCCAATATTTCCCGCCCAAGCTTATCCGCTGTTTGTTTATCAGAGGCGTCCAGTGACACTCGCTGGCTACCCACTATTACCCACCCAAGCTAACGCACTTGTTTTCGCTGAAGACATCGAGCCACTCACTGGCTACTGAATGTTTCCCACCCGAGTACACCCACTCGTTGCTCACCGCATTGCATTCGGGTACACTGACTTGCAGTCCCATTATTAGTTTCCCGACACTGCTTACCTAGCATTCTGTGCTTCGCTTTGTCAAATTCATCTATGACGAATGTTTCATTTTGGCAACCATCGTCTATGCAATAAGTTTGTAAATGCCACATTCTATTGTTACATGCACTGAAAATGAGCAAACCGGCAATGAAGTTTAATGTTTGAACATTTATTAAAAACATAACAAAGAGCCGCAGGTCTAGGCGGCCAGTGGAGGCTGCGTGGAAGTGATTAATTAGCCCTGTAGGGTCTCATCAGGGCCCGACCGCCTCGTCAAAGACTCCGCTGCTGTAGCAGGACCCGGGTTCGAGGGCGCGGCTGAATGAGGGCAGGCCCAGGTGCAATCCCAGGCAGCTAGCACCTTAGCCATTAGCTTTTTGCGGCCGCCTACCCCAGTGAAGAGCTGCGTACGGCTGCCTGCCGATGTATGCCGGGACAACCTACACAGCTGTCTTCTCCTTTCCGGTGATGGCATCTGCACATACAAACAGCAAAAGAAAACGAAAACGTAACGACACGAGCGCTAACTATCAACTGTTTATTTCTTGCTGTCGCTACGTATAAATACATGAGCCACAACTCGAAACGAAAAAAAGAAAGATTGATGAGTCAGCCTTTCGCTGGTTTCCATCGTTCTAGATAGGAGAGCTCTTTAGCTGACAATGCCACTGATGCCACGCTCACACACTTGTTACCTGCACGCAAAATACTACGAGCCTCAATAATCTCTCGAACAATCTTATCATTGTGGCGGGTTATGATTTGGCTCTTCTTAAAAAGTGGCATGCACGAATTTGGAAGGTCCCGTTTCTCAGCCTCGGCCTTGCAGTGACGACAGTGTTGGCTTAGGTGGCCCGATTTGCTTTCATTAACATTGTAGTCATGTTCTTTTAGCCTGCTATTCACACATCTCCCTGTTTGCCCAATATACTCATGGCCACAAGACAACGGTACGCGATAGACAACACCCTCCTCACAAGTGACAAATCGTTTCTGATGGTTTATTACACATCTTTTTTTCTCCTGGATACCGCACGGATTGGTCTTTTTGCAAAGCATAGACAGTTTTACGGGTGCTGAAAATACAACATCAACGCCTGCTCGTTTTCCTAGTTTCTTTAGGTTGTGGGATGTATGATGAATGTAAGGGATGACAGCTACTTTCTTGCGATCCTGCTGTTCATTGGTACCTGCCTGCTCGTTGAACAATCGTGCTTTTTTCATTTTTTGCAGCAGGCCTTCAGCCACAGAAACAATTAGTGGCCCAGGATACCCAGAATCAGACCTGTTTTGTAAGAAAGCTTCAGAAGCTATAGAATGCAATTTCGTTAAGAAGGACCAAAAATGTTTAAAGAAAGCTAAGGCGGAAGCAAAGAAGTTATGCAAACGGTTAGGTTTACAGAGCCTTGTCAAGCAAATTCAGGACAGCCATAAACCTTCCTTAGACATGTTCTTTTCTGCTAAAACGCACAAAGAACAGTGCCCACTTCGCGTAATAATCTCGGAAAAAGGGGCATGGCAGGAATGTGTAGCTAGATTCCTGCAAAAGAACTTAGCGCTACTCGGAATTGATGACCCCTACCTTGTAAAATATTCTAAACAGGTTGTCGACTATTTGTGCCAGAATAAAAACAAAAATGTATTGGCTTTTTCAATAGACATCAAAGATCTGTTTTACTCCTTGCCACAAGACGAATTGCTGTTGTGTGTTGAACAGGCTATTGACTCGCTTGGAGCTGTTTCCTTTCAGAACAGTTCTGGAGTGAGTGTGAGTGGGTTTTTAGAATTGCTGGATGTATACCTGCGCTCAACAATGGCTACCTGGGACAAAGGTGTTTACCTGCAAAAGTGTGGAATTTGTATTGGTTCATGTATTGCGCCTGTTATCAGCGACCTCCTTCTTGCAAAGCATGATAGGATCCTAGGGAAAAGCTTAAGTAGCTCCAAAGTTGTTAAAATTTTTAGATTTGTGGATGATTTTTTGATCATCATTGACAACTCTAAGGTAGATTTTTATACTGACGCTGCAAACGTGCTCGACTCCTTTAAAAAACAATTAAACCCATTAATTCTGACGCATGAGCTTTCTGACAAGAACTCTATCAAGTTCTTAGATCTTAGACTTAACTTTCACACTAACCACATCTGTTGGGGTTATGAACCTCGTGCAAAAAAAGGCCTACTGCCAGCGGTATCGGCGCATTCGAAACTGGTAAAGAGAGGCATTATCAAGTATTGCCTGACAAATGCGCTCAAAAGCTCATGTGAGCACATGATGCAAGAATGCTTAGCATCACAGATTAGACGACTGTCTGATTCTGGGTATCCTGGGCCACTAATTGTTTCTGTGGCTGAAGGCCTGCTGCAAAAAATGAAAAAAAGCACGATTGTTCAACGAGCAGGCAGGTACCAATGAACAGCAGGATCGCAAGAAAGTAGCTGTCATCCCTTACATTCATCATACATCCCACAACCTAAAGAAACTAGGAAAACGAGCAGGCGTTGGTGTTGTATTTTCAGCACCCGTAAAACTGTCTATGCTTTGCAAAAAGACCAATCCGTGCGGTATCCAGGAGAAAAAAAGATGTGTAATAGACCATCAGAAACGATTTGTCACTTGTGAGGAGGGTGTTGTCTATCGCGTACCGTTGTCTTGTGGCCATGAGTATATTGGGCAAACAGGAAGATGTGTGAATAGCAGGCTAAAAGAACATGACTACAATGTTAATGAAAGCAAATCGGGCCACCTAAGCCAACACTGTCGTCACTGCAAGGCCGAGGCTGAGAAACGGGACCTTCCAAATTCGTGCATGCCACTTTTTAAGAAGAGCCAAATCATAACCCGCCACAATGATAAGATTGTTCGAGAGATTATTGAGGCTCGTAGTATTTTGCGTGCACGTAACAAGTGTGTGAGTGTGGCATCAGTGGCATTGTCACCTAAAGAGCTCTCCTATCTAGAACGATGGAAACCAGCGAAAGGCTGACTCATCAATCTTTCTTTTTTTCGTTTCGAGTTGTGGCTCATGTATTTATACGTAGCGACAGCAAGAAATAAACAGTTGATAGTTAGCGCTCGTGTCGTTACGTGTCTCTCCCTTGTGCCCTGTTTTGTTACGCACTGCTCTATTTTCATGGATCACCAACTCGCCCAACAAGCAACACTTCAAAAGAAAACATTATTTGGAAAAATACATTTTGGACAATAGTAGCTAGGATAGCTAGTGCAAGCAGTAAGGATTAGAAATAAAACTATCACCTGTAGCCCCTCTGCAGAGCCTTGTCAAAATAAAGGCTTTCTTGCTTAACTTTGAACTAGTCGGGAAGGCCCATAAAAGCCTTCCCTACACTAGCCGCAACCTCTGGAAGCTTGAGGACCCCTAGCTGGAGGAGCTGCCGGCGCTGAAAACAAGAAGCAAATAATTGTGAATGACAATTTGAATCACAAAAATAGAATAGAACTGCTCCTCTAGTTGGTGATGTATGTTAAGTCTTACAGTACAAAAAGGAAAAGGAACAAACTTGAAGAAGCAGGGCGATCCTCCTCATTTGTTCCGATAACATATCTGCGTGTCTCAAGCGTGTTTCAACGTGCAGCCGCTTTCTACCACCACCTAACTCGTGCTCCGTCGACAGGCTAGCCAACCGCTCGTGGAGTTAACACGCAAATATGAACACAACCTTGGCTCTTGGACACCACAGCGGCAGGCCGCTTTTGGCGAGAACAAGAACGCATTAACTTCCCGGCCCGTATTAAGAGCTCCAATTCTCAGTAAGCAGTTCGCGCTTCGCACAGATGCTTCCGAGGTCAGCGTACGCGCCGTTCTCCTGAAGGAGCATGGTGGAATCCTCGACCCGGTATCATATGCGAGTCGACCGTTGTTACCTCGGGAATCTCGCTATACAGCGATTGAACGCGAGTGTTTGGCGATAGTCTGGGCTGTTGAGAAATTCTACTTCTTGTACGGGACGTTCTTCATCATTCGGACAGACCACCAACCCTTGCTATATTTAACAAAGGCAAAGCACTTGAACAGCAGGGTACTTCTTTTGAGCGTAACATTACAAGAGTATACCTTTCGTGTAGTGTTCATCAAGGGCTCCGAAAACGTAGGCGCCGATTGCATGAGTCGTTTGTAAATTGCCGGAGGGTAATGCCCAATGTTCACTGCTGCTATCGGGTGTTTGCACTGGTTACCTGTGCAAATGTAGTCTACAAATGTGTGTAAGTTGTTTGCTTTCCTTTTTTTCGGTTATGCGTTGTTCAGTGTGTGAACTTTCACCTTTATGATGAAGACGGGTTTAAAGCTTTTGCCTGATGTTTTGTACGGTTTTTATTTTGCCTTTTGTCAGATGTGTAATGATTGACCCCATGTTCCCTCTGTGCGCGTTTCCATGTGCCCCCATGTGTCGCTGTGTAAAGTGCCTTCGGTGACTTCGGCGGCGTCTAAGTTGTCCGTTTATCACGTGAACATTAGTGTTCGTGCATCAACGGCGTTTGTCTGCTTCCCACGTGAACATTCGTGTTGTGTGCACCGACTGCAATTTCGAAAACACTTTTCCGAAAGGGGGCTATGTGAGGTGCACAAAAGAACCTCGGAGGATTTGTCAACGCGGTGCGTCGACAGCGGTGCGTCGGACAATGGAGCGCTGCGTGTGCAGCCCAGCATTGCGCGTGTGCGCGTGTGAAGGGTGTGTGCGAGGCGACGGCAACAAAGAGCGTTGCGAGCACGAGGAGCGGAAAGCTGACGTGTCAGAAAACCGAGATGTAATGGAAGATAGCGTAGCGGAGATCGTGTCATACAAGCATGGAGGTGGCAGCCGTCGGACGTTCGGTCCGTGCTGCCACGACCTCCCTTGGACCACCGACGCAAAGCTACTGCGTTCCTTACATGGGTGGAGGTGGCAGACGATGGAGTGAGGGTCCGTGCTGCCGAAAGGCACTCTTGGATAGCCTGCTTTAAGCCTCCGGCGTTTCGTGACGCCGTCGACGAGGCCTGGCTACGGTTTTCTGCCGCTGCCAGGTTCTTCGGGCTGTTCACTAAAGCCCACCGGCGTCTTCCTGCAGTTTTCTCCGCTCCTAATACCACCTGGCTCTCTTTCGCCGCTTCCGTCGACGCATCGCCAGCGACACGTCGCAGTTCATCAATCAGCGTTCCGTCCGGCATACAAGGCATCCCCGCTTCACCTGGGACGCTCAGTACTGGTTGAACACTTTCCTTTTTTCTATAGTGTTCTATGCGTGTTGAGTGTGTGTTTTCTTGTTTTCGTGTCCGTTTCTTATTCGTTCTTTTCCTTTAAATTATAAGTACGGCTTCGTTTTGTTTTTCTTGATCTCTTTGTTCTTTTGTCCTCTTGCTCGTATCTGCACGCAATAGCATTTCCCTGCAGAAAGTCGGGGACGCGTTATCAATTCGCGACAAAGTGTCATACCCGCTTCCTCTACGGAAATTATGCGCCGGAGACGCCGTACTACTTAAAAAGCAACTTCTCCGCCGCTCCACGCGTGCTTTAATTCCACCGGGTGGCTCCAAACTTCCCGGCGGTTTAACACGCCGTGAGGAGGTGGCGTTGAGGAGAATCCGGGTGGAGGCCCCGCTGACGCCTGCGATCAGGGCCTCCTGGACATCCCAGACCCCGCTTCTGAACTGCCGCTTCCTCCCCGCTCCTGCTACAGAGGCGACGATACCTCACTTTCTGCTGATTAGCACTGGACTTCAGAAGCCACACAAACGACACCTCGGCATTCAGGGTTACCACCCCAGCCAGCCACCTGACACTCGAATCTGGACCCATGGGCCCCAATACCGGGCCTTGTTGGCATTCACAGCCGACACATGCACCTATAACCCTCTTATGCCGAAGGCCATATTTGCGCAATAATAAAATTGGCAGTGGCTTAGCTCGGCTATGCCAAAATATACGTAGCGGAAGTTAAGGCATAGCTTGGTTAGCCTAGGTTAATCTTGATTGCAAGTCACGTGGTTTGCTGGTGGCATTGTTTGTCACGCGGTTCGTCACGTGACCAGCCACGTGGTTGGTCACGTGGTGCGGTGTGACCACGGTGGGACTGCGAACACCGTGAAACTGCGAGTTCGTGGCCACTGTAGCTTTCGCTACAAAAAACAAACTACACAGCACCGTGCGCAGCAACTTCGATGCGAAGCAGGTTAAACTTCTCAATGCCTTCAGTGCTGTGTAAGTAGGCACGTCGCTAAAAGAAAGGCGTAACTCTCTTTGGCGCAATGCACTGTCGCTTCTGGCTTGCAGATAAGCTTCTCTATAGCCATTTTTTTATATTAAACTCTCTCGCGATCTCCTTTGAATTCGATGTATCCGGGTTTGACTACACTGTATGGCCTAGCCGGCAACAGCCGCTCAATGAGGCGACCTGTACATAATGAATAAAATAGGAATACACAGTGACAAGTGTTACTCTACACTCGCAGGCTCCCGCGCCGCACCATACCCAGCTTCTCGAACTGCTCTTGCAGCCGGCCTGCCGAACAATCTGCATCGCTCACACCCTTACAATCCACTCACAATCCTGTAGAGTTAAGTTTTTTATAAGTGTCCTAACTTAGAGCAGATGTGGCAAACCGTAACCTTCTCTGAATGAGATCTGCGGTCAGTGCAGGGTAAGGTATTTTACGCACTGCCGTTCTCACTGACACGTCTTCCACGCTCTAGCAGCGACCTTTTCAAGTATTCAGTCTGCTGTGTACGATATGCAACTGGGAATTGTTTCTTTTTCCTTGCAGCAAGACTGCTCGTTATCAAGCCGGGTCTTGGTCCAACGCGAATTCAAAGCAAAAATGATCTTCTGCAAATAAAACGCGTCTGCTCTTTACGCTCGCATTTATCTTTGCATTTGATATCGCCAATGAGAATTTGACACCAGAGCGTACCCGACGTGACTGACATGCTGCCGCTCGTTATGATTGACTTCGTAGTCAAGTTCTCCAAGCCGGGGAAGTTTCTTGTACGAGCCACAGTACCGGCGCTAAAGCTTTCACTAGGGCCGTGGAGGCGAACTCGTGTCCACAGTCATAAGCGGTCACCTGGTTTCTAGTCTTCTTTTGGTCGTTGCAGATTACAGCGCCGACCGTAGGTGCATTCCTGGTCTGCAATAAGCAGCCTGGCGAGCTGTCGTGCTTCTGTGCGCTGCAGGTAGGCGGCGACGTTGAGGCTCTCTTCATCGATGACGTCCAGCAACATGGGGTCAAGGGCCTCTCTGCCATAGACGAGCTGCAGTGAGGTGGACCGGGTTGTCTCTTGGACGGCGGTGTTGTATGCGAAAGCCAAGTAGGGTAGGATGGCGTCTCAGGCCTTGTGTTAAACGTCGATGTACATAAAAATCACATCACTGGTGATTTCTATGGTCATTGGTCTGCGGATGGTATGCAGTTGTACGCCGCTGGGTTGTGTGGCTGAAGTGCAGAATGGTTTGGTTAAGCTCAGCCGTAAAGGATATTTCCCCAAACGTGATGACAACTTCCGTGGCGCCGTGGCACAAAAGGATTTACTCGTTGAAAAACTTGCGATTTTGCTGCAACACCATTCGGCAAGACTTAAGCTTCGGCGTAGTGGGTAAGTAATCAGTCACTACGACTACGCACTTGTCTCCCGATGTTCACGTTGTGAAAGGGCCAAGGAAATCCCTCCTAATCTGTTGCAAAACGGCCTTCTCGGTGGCGGTATTGAATTCCATTGTATGGCTGTTCCGTTTGGCGGAGTCTTTCGTCGCTTACAGGTATGGCAAGGATTCCGCTAATGGGCGACACCTGCGAATAACTATCGCCAGTAATATTTGTTTTGAATTTGGCGGAGAGTGCATTTTAACCCTAGTCATCCAGCTATCGGCACGTCGTGAGAACCGTGCAGAATTTATTCTCGAAGGCTTGTAGGCACAGAAAAAAGGTATGCAGTCTTGTTAGTAGTGAATTTTTTAACGAGGACTTCGGTTTGTAAGAAAGGGGACAGTCGGCACTAGAACACTCCGATAGGTAAAGTAATCGTGCGCTCGAACTACTAGACAAGGTGTTGTAGTTCAGGGTCCGAGAGCAGCTCCCGTGCGAGGTAACTACTGCTTAATGGTACGAGAAGGGTGTCATCGTTGTCGTATTTCGGTGGTGCATGCTTGGACGGGAGATAATGACACCTAGTCCGCGTCGCAAAGTTTGCGGATAGACATGTAGGCCACGGTGATGTTTAACTCTTGCAGTCACAACCACCAATGAACTAGGCGTCATTTCGGTTCCATGAAGTCGGCATGCGAGCTGCACGCATGGTGATCGCTTACAACATTGAAAAGACTGCCGTGCAAGTACGGACGGAGTTTTGACATAGCCATATTATGGCAACACCCTTTATCATTGAACAGTTGGCCTCTGTCTTAGATATAGCGTGGATGGCATACGCTATCCATTTGTGGCAGTCTTTTTCTTAGGCACGAGAAGGGCGCGTAGGTTCATACAGCTTGCGTCTGCATAAATCTCGCTTTCGGCAAATTCGTCGAAGTGTTGGAGCTCAGTTCGGCGGCGACTGTAAGCAACGCTGAACTTCCTAGAAAGCTTCACGTTGCGGAGCTTCACGCTTGAATGGCATGTTGGTTCGAGAGTTGAGTCGCGGCTTGGTCGGTTGTTCGAGTTGCGGCTGAGGTGTGTCAGCTTGGCACTGTCGAGAGGCGTTGTCGTGGCTGCGCTTCGTTTCAGACTGTGGCATCGTTGTCGGTGGAAGATTTTCATGGTTTCGCCGAAAGCAACCTGTCCTTCAGACTATGCTTTCTTCAGTTTCCCCTACGGGGCGTTGACGACCTTCCACGAACTGGTGACGTGAAGCTCGTGGCTCGAGTCCTAGGTCAAGCTTCATCATATGACCACTGATGGCAGCCACTCCTTACTCTAGATAACCCTTTGGTCAGATCTGCCTGGGGAACGATCCCTTGAGCCAGCACATAAACACGCTGCTTTTTAGCAAATCTATGCCGATAATAGCTGCAATACGGCACACTAAACACATTTTCATTTGCGACGTATCACGACGACGGCAATATTCGCTAGAGAGAAACTACCTCACATAGAGATATCCTTGTCGTGAACATTTTGGTCACGGCTGTACGGCATCTCTTCGAATCACCCCAGCTTGCAATCCGACAACACCTTGACAACGCGTTCACTCAGCCACAACTTTTTGGTAGCAACACTCGATGACAACGGCGACGCAGTGCACCGCAGGCCTTATGAGGAATGTTGCAGTTGCCGACCATCCGTCATATAGCCGTTGCTATTAAAGCAACGAGAAGACTAATGAAAAGCGTTACACTTAAGCTGAGGACAACGCAGCCAGCTACGGAAAGGAAAATCACAGATGTAACGTTAGGAGACAGGAAGAGCGCAGAGTAGGCAAGGAAACAACCGCGGGTAACGACATTATAGTCCAAATCAAAAGGAAGGACTTGGACAGGACATGCAATGCGAAAGTAACATTAGCGATGGTCGTTAACACAAACGGACTGGATTACAAGAGAGAGCAAGCGTAGCAGGGGGCGGCAGATAGTTAGGTGGCTGGTTGAGATCAAGAAATTTGTGGGATAGGGCAGCCGCAGCTGCCACAGGACAGAGTTAGTTGGAGAGATATAGGAGAGGCTTTTTCCCTGCAGTGGATGTAGTCGCACTGGTGAAGATGATTAAAGAGTGCTCTAAACAGTACAGCCCATGCTAGAAGTTGCTGGATATATCTACAAATATGAACATAAAAAATTACGGAGTACCAGCCGTGTCTCCCAGACAATTTAAACACAAAGCTCATCCCTCCCCAACAGTGGATTGTCTCGAATCTCCTAAGATCGACTGCTGCTCTGCTGAGCGAAATGGTCGCTGAAGGTGGCATTGTGCCAAACTTATAGAGTAAATAAGATAAAAGTGAACTCAAAAATCGCGCTGATGCTTCAAAATAGTTTTTTGTTTGCTTAAGGTAGGAAAGTAGAGGCTTCCTTCTATCGTCGAAAGCAAACTGCAATGACAAACTCAGGCGCCTCCAAACTTTGAAACAAACCTCAGGAAAGCAAGATTCGCGCGGCAACAGTTATGCGAAGTGTGTTATGTGGTAGCACTTGATCGTTGTATTTCAAGCTTTCAACCAAGAAAACAGCAACAATGTTGTTCTTCAGGTTGCGTATTGCAGGTTTACTTCCGCACACTTTCGTTTACTTCCGCACACAGTGGTTTCAGACGGCCGTTTATTTTGCTCTCAGATATATTGATTTGTTTTATTTCCTTGCAGTACATCCGCATGAGGTTTAACACCACCATTTCGCTGACTGCGTGTGCGATCTACATTTTCCTCACGGTAACTAATCAAGAATCACATTTTCAACTTTTTCTTTTTTTCTTTTTGGTAGGCGAAAACGTGCACTCAGTGGCCCATCAACATATTCCTAAGATGGTCATTATACTTTGAGCAGTCTGTTTACTACTGCCCCCATCCTGTTCATCAAGCACTGAAGGCTCCCTCAAGTTCAGACTAACCTCCAGCTCACTTCCTTGTCTCCCTAAAAAGCTACATATGATTCTTAACAGCAGCACTTCCAAATCAAGTTGTGTCATTTTTAAAATCTGCATGACAGTCGCAAGATCACTTGTACAGAGCGCATCAGTGCGCGAAATCAAGCTGCGGCACTGTTTAAAGTAATATTAACACAACATTCTCTGCTAAATTCAAATACATTTTATTCGAAGTTCGTTTTGTTTAAGCTGATTTTTTCCTCCAGTTTGTTTGGAAAAAAGAAAGTACATTGATTCCGGCTAGCGAAATGTATATATCAGCACGAAACTTGCGAGAGGCGGGTAACGAGGTGAAAAAGCAAATGCATTTTTGTTCCCAGTGCCCTTCCGGACTGAAAATATCTTTAGCGCTTTATAGTGAATAAATTATCAATATAATAAAAAGCGAAATTAGACGGAAATCTTACGTGCACGGAATAGTTTTCTGCCGTAGAAAATTCTGGACATTCTTTTTTTATTTCGAAGATATAACTTTACATCCCGTAGCATCAAATGCAAGAGTTTCAGGGACCCTTAACATATCATATGTATTGCTCCTAAAGAGAAACAGTAATACTCAATCATTCAGTGAATACACAAGCAGTTATTAGGTGGGCCTCGCATTATTGTCCTCTAATAAACGAAGCGGATGTCTTAAGCTGGCAGCTGGCTGTGCACCACTTTATTTTGTATTCATTTTACCACTGGTGACATGTGCCGAAAATAATTGCATCCTAAACACTCTTTCGTTGCAGCAAAGCATCGGTGCCATCTCCATCTTTGCAGCATCGCTGACACTAGTTACAGGTATGGCTAACCGCTCCTTGCATTTCGCCATGAGGTCAAGTCTTTCAGTCAAGCATTCGTTAAACGTGTCTCTTTTCAAGGGCTTCACAGTTGTGTATGTACTGGATCAAATGGCAATAGGATCGCAGGTTCATGTTTACACTTAGACGATGGCAGATATGCTAAGCGGTACTATTTACTCGCCCCTTTTGTAAATAGGTTGTTTAGGATTCTTTAATAGTCGTGGAAATGCAGACATGAACACAACCATACTACTACGGGCAGTTCAGTCAGCCATAATCATTCGGTTTTATTTCCTCCTATAAAAGGTCGGTAGGCTTTTGATTTCATTCTTGCCGCAGCGGTGACATAGTGGTTTGAGCGCCAGGCTCGCATGCGGGAGTTGCTGTGTTCGGTCACCAGTGCCGCCGAATACCTACCTGGGATATAAGGGTACATACTTTCCCCTTTTGCCTCTTGGTGCTTAATTTTTTAGTTTCTGCATTGTAATAATGGCGTTTGAAAGAAACGTCCACATTGAAATTAGAGCCGTAAATCAGGGTAAAAAATAGCTCTGGGTGGTAACGAAATCGGTCGCCGATAATGTGCTATGACTGTTGCCCAAGTTTATTGAACGTTGCTTTATTTCTGTGATTGTTAGAATTGTTACCATAATTTATTAAGTATAGCCGGACAAATTGCAGCGACACTGAAGTTATCGCGTTTTATGTTCAGGAGTCCGTCAGAGGTGTAGTTCTGCCTCGTGTTCAGTTATATCCATCCCGAAGCAGAAACGCCAAGCTTCGGCCCTTTCCGAGCGCTGGGAAAGTGTGCGCGCAGCGGGAAACATGGAAACGCCGAAGGACCACATGAAAGTGCATCTGTATTGGATCTGTTTCAAAATATTGTCATGCTTAATTCACATGATCTTACAAGAAATATGGGGCACAATATTCATTCCGTTCAAAGATGTCAAGTGATGTTCATGAAGGCGTTTAGCTGGCAGATAAACCATCACAACTATCGCCGAACGACCAAAACCGCCATAAATTAGTGCGGCTATTCCAGCAAGGACAACCGCATGGGCGATTGATTTGTATCTTGGAAAGAAAGAAAGAAAGAAAGAAAGAAAGAAAGAAAGAAAGAAAGAAAGAAAGAAAGAAAGAAAGAAAGAAAGAAAGAAAGAAGAAAAAGAAAGAAATAACATAGATAGAAACCAAAAAGGGAAGGATGAAGAAAGGAAGGAAGGATGAAGGGAAAAGGAAAGAAGGAAACACAGAAAGAAAGCAAGAAGAGACGGAAAGAAATCTAGAAGGGCAGGAATAAGGAAAGAAAGGAAGGAAAGGTAGAAAGGAAAAGAAGGAAGAAAGAAGGGAATAAAGAAAGAAGGAAAGGAAACAAGAAGGAAAGAAGGAAAGAAAGCAATGCGGGAAGGAAGAAGTTAAAAAGCATGAAGGAAGGACAGAAAGAAAGCAAGGGAAAAGGAAATAAAGAAAGAAGGAAAGGAAGGAAGAACGGAAGGAAGGAAGGGGAAGAGAAGGAAAAACAGAAAGAAAGCAAGAAGGGAAAAAGGGAAAAAGGAAGGACAGAAAGTAAGAAGGAAAGACAGAAGGGAAGAAAAGAAGATGAGAAAATATGGAAGGAAAAACTGAAAGCAAGAAAGGCAGAAAGAAGGAAAGCAATAATGGAAGAAAGGAAAGAAAGAAAATGGTAAAAGAAGGGAGACAGAAGGAAAGGGAAGAAATAAAAAGGAAAGAAAGAAAGAACAAGGCAAGAAGGAAAGACAGAAAGCACCAAAGAAAGGAAGAAAGAGCTAAAGAAACTACAGACAGACAGACAGACAGACAGACAGACAGACAGACAGACAGACAGACAGACAGACAGACAGACAGACAGACAGACAGACAGACAGACAGACAGACAGACAGACAGACAGGCAGGCGGACGGACGGACGGACGGACGGACGGACGGACGGACGGACGGACGGACGGACGGACGGATGGATGGACGGACGGACGGACGGACGGACGGACGGACGGACGGACGGACGGATGGATGGATGGATGGATGGATGGATGGATGGATGGATGGATGGATGGATGGATGGATGGATGGATGGATGGATGGATGGATGGATGGATGGATGGATGGATGGATGGATGGATGTTCGCGAAAAGAAGACGCCATTACAATTTCTCGAATGGGTTTGTTTCGAAAACAAACCTGCTCAAGCGCATTCGAGAATGGCTGTTGTTAGTCTACTACACCGTGGCCGGCTGCGAAAAGACGGGGCCATGCAAGGTCGTGTTCGAGTCGGAAAACGGAGTCGGCGCGCGGACATCTGCGGTTTCGAGGGGGTCGCACGTAAAAACTGTATTGACGACACAACGCATGACGCACCAGAGACGGGAAGTGAAGATGGGGACGTGTGATTAGGGCAGTGCGCGTGGTTCCGAAGGTGTGTTCGCCTTCCTTGCATTTTATTGCGCTAGCCCTTTTAGTGGCCATCCCCCGCACTTAGCCGTTGTGTGTTTTTCTGTTATTCTGTTTGTCTGTCTGTCTGAAGCCGGTTTTGTGGCAGGCTATTCACCTGCGCACCGCAGCAGCTCAATTAATCGTTAGAGGCTGCAGCCAAACCTAAGCGGCCCAAGTCCCACCGATGGCAGCACCTGCCAAATAATGGCAGTGACGCATCATTGACCACTGCACACTTGCACCTGGAATGATAGGACGACTCCCAGGGATCTATGAATGTAGAGAATGACCGATTCCTCAATACGGACATTACCCATCATCGATATCCGAACAACTGACCTCCGTCAACACTGGATCTCAACACCTGAACCGAAGTGAAGACCGAACTCCTAGTGCACCTAATTCGCAATCTGGCATAACCACGTAAATAGAACATCATTTTTTCGTTGGCGTTTTTGTTTACTTGTGTCTCTGTGTGGTAACTGCAAACGGCAATGCGCAACGCCTTCGTGGAATTCAAGCGCTGCTCGCGAGTCAACAACCCCATGAGCACCGGCTTGCTATTGCCTCCTTCAGTTAGCTAAAATTCTTCTCATTGGCTGTGACAAGCAAAGTTCCCCAGAATTCTCGGCAAAGATATTTAAGGGTGACTTTTGAAAAGAGGGAATCTGAGGGAACATCGATTCTTGAGAAGAGACGTGGAAGGACTCGTGGAACTCCGGGAAAGACTTAGGCGAGAGTTTGACGGGCGAGCTAGGCCTAATAAAGTGAGCATAGTGTCCCGAAGAAGTTGTCGTCTGCTCTGCAACGCGTCGACAGGTGATCGAAGCATCAGGAAACACAAAAATCAACACGATCGATCTTCAGTCACCGGAATCGATCAGTCCACCATCACGAAGGAAAAAGAAAACTGGCAGAAAAAAGAAAACAAATGCCAGTGCTTCATGAAGAATTGGTAATCAGCAAAATGACGGTGCTTGAATACAGAATCAGAAGCAAAGATTATTAGACAAGATAGTATGGGCTCATTCTCATATTCGTGAAGCACAACGAAAACAAGCGGTGAAAGACGCCGACATACAACCTTTACTCGCAACTCATGTTTATGTCAGAAAACTACATGATAACTGGCCAGACTCCGAGCAGAACCTTTGACATTTTATAGGACATGAAGACCCAGTTGTTGCGAGAATGCGACAAATAGTTTAACGAAAAGTTCTTGGACGATTCCTTCTGGGTTGCTCTTAATGTGAGTGAACGTTTGCGGTGATGCTCTAAATTTCTAACTTCACCAACCATATTTATCTCCTTTGCGAGTTTGGAGTCAAAGTTCAGTAAAAAAATTGGCGGTGGTTTAGCTCTGGTTCAACCTGGAGTGACGCGATAGCTACAGCTGGCCGAGTGAAACTTGGTCACGTGACCAATCACGTGACGGACCACGTGATCAGCCACGGCGCAGCGCCGCCGGCAGCTGCTCCGCACCACGTGACCAAACATGTGACAGCGTGGCGGCGCCGCCACACTGAAGGCTCGAAATTTGATGCCACCGTAATGCAGCTATCACTACAATAAAGTGAGCTGATGTGGAAAAAGACAAAAACATTATGAGCAAACATTGGAGGGAGGCCTCCAGAGGGCCCCATTTGCCGTAGCCGTATGCGTGGCCTTGGCGATCATGTATCGCTGATGTGGAGCGCCAGCCGCAATGCGCTAATTAAAGATTTGTTACCAGCTGAGTGATTTTTCGTAGGCTTCTTTGTGATGCTTTGCACAGGTGATATTTGCCCAAAACATCGCTTTTCGCATGTACACAGATACATAGCGTCTTAAGGCAAAAGCTTCTGTAACCGCCAGCAGCGTAATTTCGCAAGATATACACGCCAAGCTCAACGGCTAACAAAACACAGCTGCTCTGCGCGCTATGTCACTCCAATCAATTTTGTAATAATAGGTTCCAGTGGAGAGCAGACGTGGTGGAATTTTTTTTCCTGCATGTCACTTGACGCAGTTATTAATCACGTTCACTCATGATCATGATAACCTGGAAATTTGTAGTCAGTGTACCAAATTGCTGTTTGAGCTAAACAACTCTTAAATCCAGAGATCTACAATACATAAAGATGGATACTTGCATTTTAGAAATGTGAAGAAATGTAGCGATAAGAAAAATCAAGCAAAAGAACTGCGGATTTTAACGTAGTTAAACCGGGCAGACGAGCGAAAGCACATTTTAAGCGTGGTTTGCTCATGGATATGCTTTGTTGGGTCGTCGGCGCCTCTGGCGATGATATTATTTCGATAGTAGTGAAGGGTGGTATATTGGGACGTGGAAAGCGCCGGCGACAAAGACTCTTGCACAAGTAATCGGTGAAGCAGCGGGGCTAGAGGCAGGGCCAAAAGGATCAGGTCTCCAGCGCGAGCTTCAGCCGGCTGTCTCAAGAGCTTCGTCGTCGTTGGCGTCGGCACATGATCATCTTCTTCATTCCAGTAGTATTAGTTGATGAAAACAATGATGTGCAATGCACAGCGCAAGAGTGTGTTGCAGTTTAACACGAGGCATGATCGGCTGAGGCAATAGAACGGCGCTCTTGTGCAGTGGCCAGCGAAGCTCATCTAATCGCGCCGCCGTGGGTTCCAAATCCAGCCGCAGTAGTATTTATTTTATTTATTTATGATGTAGAGCAGGAAACCATCAAGGTCATGCTTCACATAAACCCGGTGAGCCAGTCTGACCTCGTGATTTGCTTTGGCACTAAGAAAACATCAATGACCGCGCTGAAAATTACAACTTTGCTGTATTGCCCTCTCATGACTGCGTTTTAAAAGTTGGTTTATGACTTTGGTACGAATGTTGAGTTCTCCAGATCACACTAGAGGGAAAGTTAACATTTGCGTGCGATTCTGTTGTTTTTTTTTGCGAGAATTCACTTAATGTTTTTCAGTGTTCAAGGCCCCTCTTTTCTGGTGCAATGTACTCATAGGACTTTCGGGAACACTCTACACAGCACTGGTGAGAATTCTACTCTCTATCTTCTGTTTTCTGGTTTTCTGTTATGTCGGGTCACTAGGTCAGTACTGTGACCTCGAAACATGCCGAAGGCGCTACAAAGTATCCTGAAAAAAAAAAAAGACTTTCACTGAGAAAAAGATTTCCCAAAGAACCCGTCTCATATTCGTATTTCTTTATCTAGGGCGGGCTACGGGGCGTGGTGTGGACAGACTGCATGCAGTTATTATTTATTCTGATCGCACCGACAACACTCATAACGAATGTGGTAATCGACTCACTCTCCGGAAACTCAACAATTCAACCAATAAGAACCATGAATCTCGGAAACTACATCGCTGAGTAAGTTGGTTGTTTATTTCGTATTTTTTGGTATAATATTGTTGTAAAAGAAGAGTTTGGTTGTAATGTATTCACACGCACATCAATATTTCTCATTCGTTGACAGAGAGCACTAGCGTACTAAAAAAGGGCACTTCTGAAAGATATAATTAGGACTAGGGGCTCCACCCAATTGTCAGAGCAGGTTTCGCTCCAATTAGTAAATGCTTTTCATTTTCATTCTAGTTAGGCGCTGGTGATGCTCAAACCTCACTGTTTTCACAATGGTAGCCTCAGAATTCGAGGTTTGTTTACAGTGTTAAAAGACGGCTTAAGCAATATCCACAATTCGTACTCCTCTTTCTCAGATTAGCTCATGATAACGGTGTTCGCTTGTTTAAATTAGTTTTTACTCATAACGATTGCGCGCCTCTTAAACCTATACGTAATCAATAAACAGCGACTAAACCTAAAAGGATCGAGGCACAATAACTCTCCTTCAAAACAGATCCCCTCCCATCTTCTCCAACAGCTTCAGCTTTGACCTGACCAGCGACGAAAATGTTTGGTCCTGCTTCTGGGGCGCTATGGCTGCATCGCTCTATCGGCTGTGTCTGGACCAAATGGTTGCCCAGAGACTTCTCGCTTCACGGACGCTACAGGAAGCCAGAAAGTATTTCAGAATAACTCCGATTCTTGTGCTCCGTCTAAGTAGGTGTAGGCACTCAGCGCATTTGTACTAACATGCTTGTGCCACCCATTATCATCAGGCGTTTCAACCCGACGACCACAGAACAGTGCGCCGAAGCGTGTTTATCATAATCGGTCACAATTCCGATCGCATGGCCAGCGTACGCTCACCGTCTTTGGCGTAGAAATTTTATTTCTTCGCATGAATGCCAGATTTCACGAGTTGTAGCGGGACATTTTTTAAATTGGTGCAGTAAAAATACGTCTACATGTATTTATTACAACTATGTCTGAGGACGGCGTTGCTATGAATTTCATAATTAGCATAGCATGTCTTAAAATTGTAGCTCAGAGTGCGGAACTTGTTCAAGTAGTAATTGAGTCAAGTTCCCCACAAGGTCTGGAACTGTGATGGCACACCTTGTGCGAGAAGTTATATTCATCGTTTCGTCTTATTTTTGCACGTGTGTTTGCATCAATTCATTCATTAAATGTAGCTGTAAAAAACTCACAAGACGGTTACGACGGTGTAACACGAGATGCAGCGAGAGCTGTTTAGGCGGTAAGTTTTGGGTATATAGTCCTGGCGCACTAGTGAAGTGGTGAAGTGATGCACCGCTGCACTGGCAGGCGGGTGTTCCAAACAGAGCCACCAGTAGGCTTATGCGACCCAGGTTGACCGTCGCAACCGGTGGGTGCTAGCGCAAATATCGGTTACACCGACGACGACGGCGAAGAAAAAGCCAGGGAAGGGTACCTAACAGCTATCGCTGTAAACGTTATTCGTTCAACGATCCTTTCTTATCGTCCCTCATATTTTTATACAGTCACTGAGAGCCAGTATGATGTTAGCATAAGAGGCAGAAGGGCACATCAAGACTTGCACAGCAGGCACGCTTAGCCAAACCGCGCTCGAGCAGGGGAAAGCGAGGAAGACCAGCGGGTGCTGTCGCCTCACACGGCGGTGCCAGTAAATGGCTACCGGTGAGGCACTGCTCCTCCTCTTTGAAAGGGCATCGACCAGATGCCGCAGGCAGAGGCAATGAGGTGTGAATCGCAGGGGGCCGTAATAAAGTCTGTGACGCTGGACTAGCCCGAATAAGTCCTAGCGGGCGTGGTAGGGCTTCATCCTGGCAACGTGTACGATTTCGGATGTCGCCTGCCGGCTGGAGGAGTGAACAGATTCTTGCGGGAGCACTTCACAGGTAAGGTCACTAAGTTTGCGCAGTACCTCGTAGGGGCCGACGTACAGCGCAGAAGCTTCTCCAAGCGACCCCGCCGACGGACTGGGGCCCAAACCCGAACTTGATCGCCAGGGTGATAAAGCAGCGCCCGTTGATGAAGGTTGTATCATTGATCATCATTTTCTTGCTGGGTACGGGTTCGCTGTCTAGCTAGCTGGTGGGCGGCTTCTGCTTGCTGACCGAAGTGTTCAGCGCCAGAGATGGAGGGATGTGCAATATCTGGCATTAACATTGCGTCGAACATAGTCGTGGCTTCGATACCGTGACCAAACGGAACGGCGTGAAGTGCGTCGTCTCTTGAAGAGCAGTGTTATAGGCCAACGTGACATAAGGCAAGGTCTGGTCCTAGTTCTTATCGTCGGCGTCGGCGTACATAGAAAGCATGTCGGCAATGGTCTTATTGAGCCACTAAGTCCATTTGTTTGAGCATGGTAGGCAGTCGTCCAACCGTGACTGGTGCCACAGAGCCGCATAATTTTCTCAGTATGGGTTGATATAAATGCCGTGCATCTATCAGTTAAAACGACTGCGGAGGCACCGTGACGGAGGACAATGCTAAAAATGAAAAAGTTAGCAATTTCAGCCGCGGTGCCGCAGGGAAGGCCTTTCGTCTCACAATACCAGGTGAAGTAGTCGTAGGGAACTATAATGTAACTGTTGCCCAATGATGATGTCGGAAATGGTCCCAGCAAGTCCATGCCGACCTGGTAGAAACGGAAACGAGGCGGATCAATGGGCTTCAGTAGGCCGGCCGTCTTCACAGGTGGTGTCTTCCGACGTTGGCACCCGCGG
This sequence comes from Amblyomma americanum, assembly GCF_052857255.1. Lineage (NCBI taxonomy): Eukaryota > Metazoa > Arthropoda > Arachnida > Ixodida > Ixodidae > Amblyomma > Amblyomma americanum. The sequence continues at coordinate 80,955,521 of NC_135503.1, read as the reverse complement.
CAAGTTTTAACATAGCGCTAGACAACTGTAACAAGCCTGGGCCAGTAATACTCCGACCGTACCCGCGCCAGCGAGCGAGAAAAGCCGAGATGGCCGGAAGAAAGCCCGTCGTGGCATGCGTGCAGAACTTCGTCTCGAAGCACCGTTTGAACCACGAGCAGGTACGGAGTGCCTGTGGGGCCGTACTTTCTCTTGTAGAGAGTGACACCCCGCAAGCAGAACGACAGCCCGCGCGTGACGAAACGGGGCACCTTCAACTCACACAACCCATCAGGAGTAACGAACGCTGTCTTCTCGCGGTCCCGTTCATCCACCTCAATCTGCCAGTACCCACTGCGGAGGTCAAGAGAGGAAAAACCGCGGTCATGACGCAGCCGGTAGAAGGAGTCATCTATTCTAGGTAACGGGTCAACGACCTTTTTGTTAATTTTGTCAAGTCTTCGATAGTCGACACAAAATCTGAGTGTCCCGTCCTTCTTGGCGACTAGCACAACGGGCGAAGCCCATCAGCTTGTAGACGGCTGTATAACATCATTCCGGAGCATGTCGTCACCGTGCAGCCGAATCGCTTCACGCTCTTTCGCCGAAACTCGATATTGGTGTTGACAGATAGGCCGTTCATTGTCATCAACTATGGTGCGATGTTTCGTTATGGGCGTCTTCCTGACCGTAGAGGTGGTCACAAAGAACTCATGAAAAGAGTCAAGGATGGTATGCAAGCCGCGATGCTGATCAGTTTTCTTAAGCAGGGTTCACGTCAGCCTTAATTGTTCGACTAGGTCCACCTGGAGAAATGTCCCTGTACGTTGACAACGTGCAGTGGGCAGCGGGCTCGCTAATTTTATTGAAACAGGTGACGGCTATACTTTTCGGCAAGTGGCGGTATTCGGCGTTAAAGTTCGTGACTAGAAGCCGAGTTTGCTGCTTTTGCAGGGCAACGATGCCCCGAGCGATGCAGACTTGTTAGCTCAGCAGTAATGACAGGCTTACTTCTGCGACGCCGTTGGACGCGCAGGGGTTGTGGCACTCAATCAACCATAACAAACAAGCTGGCGCGCCCTTGTAGAGTGATGTGTTTGTCAGACACACGAAAAACTGGCCTGCCTGGCACACTGCCATCGGTTATGTTGCATGGGGCGAAAAATGTCACCATGAGTTCGCGGAGGTCGATGACAGCGCCATGTTTGCGAAGAAAATCAAGGCCGAGGATCAATCAGTACCTTGGAGCACTGAGCCAGCCCAGCGAAGCAACCAGTGAAGAATATAGCTCAAATCTCTACCGTAGCGGTGCAGACGACGAGCCCCACATGGCCGCCAGCAGTAGCAAGACCACGACTCATAACGGAGAAATCTGCGCCGGTATCTATGAGGGCAGTCACACGGTGGTTGTCAGTGACGGCTGATATTTCGGAGGAAACCTTTTCGCTTTCTCAAAACGTGCGTCGTGGAAAGATTCGCAATGGAGGGTCGCGGTGTTCATCGAAATCGGGCGTCGAACAAAGTCTGCTCTGAGCGTCGAAAGGTAGTCGGAGCGGGGGATGGAAGGTCGGGTTTAAGGGTCAAGCTGGCGAGCGAAAAATATTGCTCGAATCGCGGAGCGACGGTGGCCCTACCCCCAAAGGGCGCCGTCCTCAGTTTTCCCGGCGTGGACTAGAAAACTGCAAAAGCGACGGCTGGCGACCTGGGGAAGAGAAGCGACGGGGCGAAGGTGACCTGGACTGTAGCTATGACGAGGGCGCTGGGGGGATGTTGACCATCAGGTACTGGTCGATGTCACGGGATCGTTCACCATAACGTGGCCGGGGTGCGTCTGGTGAAAATCTTCGCAGCCCCATCCGACGATGCGGCAGTGGCGAAGTATGTGGCCCGCTTGACCGCAGTAGAAACACAAGGGCCGTTTGTTCGATGTGCCCACGCGCGTGCTTTGCTGAGAGGTGGTCGTTGGAGAGACATGGGAGAGGCCTTTGCCTTGCAGTGGGTGTAGTCAGGCTGATGATGATGATGTTAGTGCGTCAGAGACAGCAGGCGAAGTCGTGAAGCGTTGATGCGGTGAAGGACGAGCAGGAAAAGGAGTAGGAGGGCAGTAAAACGCCGATGGTGCGGGCGCAGAGCTGCGTAATGCTTCGCTGTACGTCATGACATACGGCGCAGCTAGGCGGCGGCTGGAGACAGGCCATTGGCTGCAACACTCGACGGACTTCGTCACGAACAACATCTGAAATGGCTCCGACACACGAATAGAGCTCGACAGCGCGAAGCTTCTATAGCTCTTCGCGCACAATGCTCCTGACAAGCTCACGGAGGACCTCACTCTCGGTGCCAGGCAATGGCATGTGGGCGCCCATGGCAGTTTCCCGAACGGCCGTAATGCGCGAACCTCTGCTGCAAGGCGCGCTGCATGCTTGTCGCCTCCCGAGCAAAGGCGACCACAATGCCAGGAGGGTCGCGCTCAACTCCTACGAAAACCTGCTCTTTGACCCCTCGCATAAGGTGACGCAACTTCTTGGCTTCAGACATGGAAGGATCTGCGCGGTTGAAGAGCCGCGTCATGTCTTCTACGAACATGGCGACGCTCTCATTTGGCCGCTGCGCTCGGAACTGCAGGGCAAGTTCCGCTCGCGCCTTCCATCCATCGGTACCGAAGGTAACCAGTAGCTGTCGGCGGAAATCTCGCCAGGTTTATGTGGCGGACTCGTGGTTTTCAAACCACATCTTGGGGGAGGCTTCAAGGGCAAAATAGACATTCCGTAACATGCGGTCCTCGTGCCACAAGTTAAAAGCAGCAGTCCGGTTGCAGCTGGCCAACCAGTCCCCTGGGTCTTCAAACTTGTCGCCATGGAACGATGCAGGAGTGCGAGGTGCGTGGAGAAGCAGCGATGGGGAACTAACAGAATGCTGGATGGTCTGTCTTGCCGCAGCGAACTTCGTTGCACGGGGTGGTGCCGTCAGAGGTGAGAACTCGGGATCCAAGCCTCGCAAGCGGCGGCTTGCCTTGTGGACAAGTGTCGTGTCCATGGTGTGTAGCGTCGTAGGCTCCCAGTAGCTCTTCGTACCTCAGGCAATTCCCCATCACGTGCACCAAAATGTCCCCCAGAGCCGGTAGGACGTTAGTAGTTGGGCTGAAAGGCACACCAGGACTTCCACAGCAGGCACACTTAGCCAACCCACGCTCGAGCAGAAGACGAGGAAGACCAGCGGGTGCTGTCGCATTGCACGGCGGCGCCATTCAATGGCTAACAGTGTGGCAATTCCATATGACCTAACTCTTTTGCAGCCTTTTCTACTTCCGTCGGTTAATGGTGGCATCTGCACAATTACCACATTCTTATTTTAGTTAGATAAGGACTCCATGACATGATATAGGGCTGCAAAAAAGTCAATAGTTGAAAACAAGCCCAGTGATAAGCAAGCAGAAAGATTCAAATTTGTTAATCTTGGTCATGAAAGAAATTATCGAGTTCTAACTAAACAGGCTTGTGTGTATATCAATATGTAAACAGCGTGTATATCAATATGTATATGCACGCTGTGCCTTCGTTTGTAACCGAAATCAGAATATATGCGAACGGCTGCTCCACCACGAGTGCTGGTTTCTCTGTGGCAATATTCTGATACGTAAGAGGGCAAAAAACAATAGTTCTCGTTGTCGTCCGGAAAGTAAATATTCCGCTCCCGTAAATATTGAAAAAGCTTCGGTGAAAGCGGTAAGAAGATATTGTAATTGATCAAACAACTTCGAATTATAATCTAATAATGCGCATAGCTGAGCAGTAGCACTGCAAAATAAAACGGTTCATCCGAATAGTATAAAAGACTAGGGATACGCTTAAGCTCCACCTTAAGAGTGAAACTCGATAGCGTTCCCTCGTGGTCGAGCACCCGTCGATGTAGATGGCACATCAGCCCTCACGGAAGGCGCATACTCAGAAGAAAGCCCCGCAATAGTAGAATTTACCGGCTCAATTACACACCTGTGTGAGTAGCAAGTAAGCGCACGCTCTTTATACCACCCTATGAAGGCATCACTCCGCACTGCTCCTGGAAACTTTCGACTCCGCTTCCACAAGGAAGAACGATGACGTCACAATCACTCAAAGCGCTCCTGGTAGCCTCCGCGATAAGTGGCGACGACAACGACGGCGGATTTTCCGCCTCACGAGCTCCTTAACGCTGCCGCTGCACAAGTACATAACAGCTACCGGCCGATTCCTCGCTAACTGTATCCAAATTTTCAGCATTTAGAAGACCTTTTAGGAATTTACATGTATTCAATTCTCTAAGTTCTCTCCCGCTATTTAGTTTTTTTTTTCCTCTTTAATTATTCTGATATATCACCCCAAGCACAACCATTAGCTTGACACCAGTTTACCCTCTTCTTTTGCTTTCCTCCCTGAACCCTGGCCTATCCCACGTCGTTGGTATGTGCTATGTTACTAAGGAAACAGAAACAACGCTCTCGCGTTAGAATAAAACGACATTCCGTCCCAGAACACAAGAAACTCGTCTTTTCAAAATGTATGTGGTCGGATCAAACTCCTGAGAGATGCAAGAAACCCCGCCCTCTTTTAAACAAGTGCCCTCTTTTAAATTCATTCGCAACTCATCCCAAAAAGTTGGCATTAAGGCAAAGTAAAAACTAATTATTACTTCAACAAGTTAACTGCACAATAAAATCCAGGAAGGTAATTTGTGTACAATATTAGCCTTTATGTAAACTGTGCTCGATTTAAATGGGGTGCTTTCAGGTAAGAGCATCTAACTCAGGGTTCGCATATCGCTGAATAAAGCACATACGCGTCATTATGACACAGAAGGGAGCTTGTATGATATCGCAATTTGCGCCCAAGTACCATTTTATATGCTAGAGCATTTCATGTCCCACTCGCACAAAAAGCCGGCATGTGTAACTGTCCACGTCATGAAATTCGGGCGATGTGAGAACGCTGAAGCATGTCGTCACAACACATGTAAGCGAACGTGAGTAGGCATGAATGACCTAAACATAACGAGTGAAAGTAATGACTCTTAGACATTTTTCAACGTAGCATGACAACACTTTAATGCTCCCACATTCTCACACGTCAGGAGTCTTCGGAGGGTCGCTGCCGAATTTTGTCTCTTCCACTTGTGTGTCCGTACTATGCTTGAGCCACGACCTCCTAGAGAGGAAAACCGCGACGCCCATTCTGTATTTCCGTTAACTTATTTATTGGTTGAAAACAAAATAGCACGAAATCCTCTCTTGTCTCCGCACTCGCGCCATTTTGTGCCACAGTTTCAGCGCTGAGTCCCCTGCGCAGAACTGCGGTGACCAGCTCGGTTCTCCTCGTTCTGCTCTACACTGTGGGCCTACTGATGGGAGTGGCACTGACCGTCTGGTTTCGTGGCTGTGATCCCACACTCCTCGGAGAAACGCAGAGTATTGACCAAGTGAGCTTCCAACGGGCACTTTTTTGACTGCGTCTCTTTTGTGTGTGGGTCTGTTTGCGTGCGTGCGTGCGTGTTTTCATTTATTTATTTATTTATTATTCCTCAAAGGTCCACAAAGACATTACATGACGGGTGGCCTGACGAAATTTTATTATTTTGTACACAGCTGATCTTCGGCGGCTTATTTGAAATGAACTGGATTGATGATGGTCGCCAGCTCGGATGGAGGGCCATTCCAGTCGTTGGCTGTACTAAGGAAGAAAGACTGCTGATATGTTACATTGTGAGATTGCTCGCGATAGAAGGCGTTATGGTGGGAGTTACGGAATATCCGATGAGGGCGTGTGATACGGGGTGCATCGTGGTTAAAGGTGTGATAAAATCTATGATACAAGGAAAGACCGGTGATTTTGCGACGGCAGGCTATAGCGTGGGAAGATTGAGCTGCGATTTTTGTGTTGAAACGCTAGTGTGATAAGGGTAGTAAGAGTAAGTGCGTGTGCGTGTGCGTGCGTGCGTGTGTGCGTGTGCGTGCGTGCGTGCGTGCGTGTGCGTGCGTGCGTGTATGTGTGTGTGTGTGTGTGTGTGTGCGTGCGTGCGTGTATATATGTGTGTGTGTGTGTGTGTGTGTGTGTGTGTGTGTGTGTGTGTGTGTGTGTGTGTGTGTGTGTGTGTGTGTGTGTGTGTGTGTGTGTGTGTGTGTGTGTGTGTGTGTGTGTGTGTGTGTGTGTGTGTGTGTGTGTGTGCGTGTGTGCGCGCGTGTGTGTGTGTGTGTGTGTGTGTGTGTGTGTGTGTGTGTGTGTGTGTGTGTGTGTGTGTGTGTGTGTGTGTGTGTGTGTGTGTGTGTGTGTGAGAGAGAGAGAGAGAGAGAGAGAGAGACGACTGGGTCATTACCCTGCGCAAAAATTGCTGGAAGGCGTGACTGCAGCATGCAGCGACGTGGCTCGAAAAGTCGAATACAGCGTGATTCTGGCTCAGCCAAGAGCACGCTGTCATGAGAAGATTTAGCTAAAGCAGTGCTTCGCGCAAACATAAAGACGTGACATTTTTTAACTCGTTGATTCTTGTGCTATCCAAGAACTTTGCATTCTTCTCTTCTGTCATATACAATGTGTAACTGTGATATTGATTATGCGTAAGCCTTTTATCTCCGTTCGAATACATTGTAAAATTGGCCCAACACTTCCCAGTGTCTTTTTTGGGCCATTTAAACTTTGATGACCTACACGACTGAGTGTCTGCAGGTACATTAACAGGCATTCCGGTAAAAATACCTAAAGGAAATGACAGTTTAATAAAATAAATAATGTCATAATGGCAGAAATAGTCATTTCTTCAGCCTCCTTAGGTGTCTAGTGGCACACGCCCACTTTGCTATTATCGCATAAGCTAAAAAACATCGAAAAGCGTAGTGAGGCTAAAAAGCAGGATGCGGTTTCACCTCTTTGGAAAGCGGAACGCTACTTGGCACTTGAAATGCACAGGCGCCTCCACGTCAACGGGCATGCGATTGGGAGCATTCACCGACGTAAGATGGGCTCCCATTTTGTGGCGCATGTAGAATCTTAAAAATCTGCAGGTGTGTCTAATCAGTTTACCGCCACTTGACCTGTTTTGCACAATTGAAGCTGCGCTCTCACCAACAAAAATGGCATCTATGGCGTCACTTGAATACCTTCTAAATCAAGCCAATTGGCGGTTACCCCCAACAAAAATGCACAATGAGTTTCAAGTGACCGCTTATTGAGTCCTTGTGGAGTCTATGGCACTTTAGTTAAAACTACCGTTATAATTGATTTTTTGTTAAAAGGTTGTCTACTAATATGAGTGAACAGGAATCCACTTGCCTGCACGTCATTTGAATTTGATTTGAATGCGAGTCAACAGGAAAGCAACTGCCTACAGTTGAACTATATCTCAGTTATCTTAGCTCACCAATAATTTCCTTACGGCTAAATTCTTAAGGAACGCTCAATAAAAAGCAGACCATGAGTTATCAAGGTAGAACGTTTAAGCAATGTTTATGGAACATTGATTCGAAGCCTTAAAAATTGATGCAAGAAAAAAAACGTTCCAGGCAAGAAGAAGGAGACTGAAAGCATAGATTTTAAAGACTCCGTTATATTTGTTTTACGCTGTACGTTCAGCAATCACTTACTTTAACTAGCAGAACACTGCTCTTAAACCTCTCATTACCGATATATAAGCATGACATGGGGTTCGCGGCAGGTGAATGTGTGAATGTAGTATGTATGTTCTGTACTGCAATGCTATATTCACGACCTTGTTGCCGCGTGGTCCTTCCAGAATGCTTACAAGAGCTTTTTACGCGCATTTGGTGACTCTGGTAAAGAAATGTAATTTCAACGTTCGAGGGAAAGTTGTTCATGCGTTGTTTGTTACGTGGATCCTTAAAAAACATCACCTTGAAGTGTGTGCGTGAGATTTCAGAAGGCTTAGAAAAATTATATTCTGGGGATTCAATTTTATTGCGCAAAAAAATAATGCCTTTACAACGTTTTGGTATTAGTGGCGTTTTGATACAATAATGTATTGAGTTCGGCCAGTTAAGTTTCAGTTGAAACGTGGTGGCCAATTGGATGGGGAAACCAAGTACAAATACTCATTAAGGAGTGTATTTATTCCCGCTAGGCTCTATTGAGCGAAATCAACAGTTTCTGAATTTTAGTCGGTAAACTAACTCACAGCACACACTGTGAAATTCACGCCTGTGGCAAGTGATTTGCACACGTTGACCTTTACATCTGGCCGCTCTAAAGTGGTAGACAAGCTGCAGCCTAAGCTGCTTTGCTTTAAAATTCATCCGTTCTGCTTTCAACTATTTATCCTTAACAGATTTTACCATATTACATCAACGCCTACCTCGTTCATGTACCTGGATTCGTGGGGCTCTTCCTCGCCGGTGTCGTCAGCGCTGCTACAAGGTGCTTATATTTACTGTACCCATTGGTCTGCTGAGCGCTTTGACAGTGAGACGCAAATCGATGAGTTTCCACTGCGTTTTCCCTAAGGTTCTTTCGAAGCTGCGCAATTAGTTTTATGCTTGCATCACATTTTGCTTCGTTGCTGTTGGTAATGCTTTCCGCAGCTCACGACTTCTGAATAAGCTCAGCTACTTTCTGGGCGCCTGTAAGAACGTTGAGGGCTGACTTATTCTGACTCGCCCCGGTGTCACCCCTTCCGCACGTAATTCGCGTTCAATGATCTCGCAACAAACGCTGCTAATATGGGGCAGTAAAGACTATTCCGCGAAGCGAAAGAGAGAGGCACGAGAGGAGCGCCGACTGCTGACTCCTGGTGGCCATTTTTATACAGAGGAATGGAAAACTACTCCAGATGTTTCCTCATAGCTCGTGGCAGAAACATGACAGTGAACCCTGTCACGCCCCCTCCCCCCCCCCCCCCTCGACAGCACCCCTGCTAATCCTATCTGTCTCAAGTGCTCACAGTTGGCATACAGTAGGGAACATCTATATCTCAGGCCACTTGGCTTTCATGGCGCACGCACACCTGAGTGACATTCTGACTGGCCAACAGGTAAGCACAGGTCTTCGCTCAGGACGCCAACGGCTAGGCTTTCGACAGTAAGAAAGGTCCTGTACAGGGCTTTACATGTGAACACTGGCGGGAAATATTAATGCTAAGTGCCGAGGATATACTTGACGCTTTTCTGGCCACAGGGAGAGGTAGAGACGTAGGAATATCACCTTCGCATGTGTACAAGTGTGACGAGACCACATGATTAGGCCGAGGAAAGTGCGTTGTGCTGTTTGCGCTCCAGATGGCGTGAACGCGTTGTGCTGAACTGTCCGACGGCTAGTTTCTTCAAAGGCTTTTTCATCAAGGACCAAGATTCTTTTTCGCAAGGCTATAGCCCTTCGGCGGCAGTTGGATCGACCATTTTAATTTTTTAAAGCGCTGGTGACACAGTTTTCCCACCACGCCAATGGATGCTGCTGCTGTGATTGCTGCGCAAAAAGGGGAAACTTTCTCAAGATGAAAGTGACAAAAATGGGAATTTTATCGGCAAAAGAAACGGGAAAACAGAGCCTCCTGCGGGGAAAAATAAAGCAGTCCACCGGTCGCAGTATGATTGAAGTTAGGTGATTCAACTAAAGGTGGACCAAGAAAATTACGGATCATATAAGCTGGCTGGGAAAAAAAAAAGTCAAAGCAGGAATAGATTCTGCTGCTGAGGAAAATGCTCGGAGGGAGACGATCGCTGTGAACTACACTAGATCAGTTACAGCTGAGTCATTTCGCAGCGACGATAGGGCAATCTACCCGAGTGTATAAGCAACAAAGGACAGCATAATCGAAAGAAGCTTAGAAGTGAACAACCTTAACTAAAGGAAGAAGGCAAATATTTCTACATGCACCACAGCGGAGGTAGACAAAACTACAATCAAGCTAATAAATTAACTTGGTCCAGGCAGCAAAGTAAATGTTCTTAACAGCATTAGAAACAGTCAAAAGAAATTAGCAAATTTCGTACACCTGGAGACATTGTACAATGATTTCGATCTATAAAGTTAAAGGAGATAGTACTAACATAAAGTCCTCCAGAAAGTTTACACTAACATCTGCTACGTACAGGCTTGCAATGCAGGAGGTGAAACTAAAAATAGAGTTAGTCTATTTCTGTATCCCTGTCGTTCCTGGGTTTCATAGCATGACATAAGTCAGGTTTGATGATACGCAATGGTCCCACTGACCAGGTGCTTACAATACAAGGTGGTGAGAAGCTATTGAAGGACTCTGCCGTGAGGTGCCAAGGCTGACAGGATACAAATATCTCGGAGTACGGGTAAACGTAGGCCAAATATACATCGAAAATCATAGAAAGAATATTAGGGCTAAAGAGCGAAGTGATACCGCGATAATGATGCATACAGCATATAAAGATACAACAGGAATTAAGTACTGAGAGGTATTTGGAAAGCAATAATGCTTCCTGGGTTTACTTTCCGGAATGCGGCTTTGTGCCTAAGGGCAGAAGTTCAGTCGGGGCTGCAAATAAATCAGAGAGCATTTGGCAGGTAAGCACTAGGGGCTCACGGTAAAAACCTCAAATGAGGCAGTACAGGGAAACATGGGCTAGGCATCGGTTTTAACACGGCTACAGAGTAAAATATTATATAGAGAACCATGAGAAGGTTGGATAATAACAGATGTCAGGTAAAATATTTAGTTATTTACAAGTAAAGATCGTTGACTCAAAGTGGCGGAAAAGGACTACGAAATTACCCAGCAAGTATGCAGGAAACAAGGACAGGGAAATAAAGAGGTTTAAGCGAAAGGTAAAAAACAGAGAAGGTAAAAACAAGAAGGTAAAAACAGAGAAGGTAAAACATCCAGACGTCGATGCAGGCACAGTCACTCTCTCAGAGGCAGTGAGGTTTAGAGACAGCGTAAGTAATATGAACTAAACTTTTGTAGACGTTAGCAAAAAACGAATGGAAGATTGGTGGCTCGGAAGGAGGGTGGTGACATAATTTTTATTTTTTATTCAAGAAATTCATACTACACAGTGTCTTGGTGTAGAGGGCAAAAGGCGAAAATCAATCGGCCTGCCTGGGCCCTAAGCACCACTGGAACACAACAGCAAGGAGCACTTATATACATATACATAAACAATACCATCATACATGTTAAGGAATAAAATTTTGACAAACGTAACTACACTTTGTATTTAGAGGAAATTGGCGAATTTATATTAACACCGCCAAGTCTGGTAGATTGATTAAAGAAATATAAAAGAATAAAATTGCCGAATATGGTGGCGACTGCCGTCACCTCGGTTCAAAGGGGACACCCCTAACATCCATCCAGCTACACGAATAAGATTCTTGAACTTTAATTTACTGAGTAGAGGGGCACTCGCTACTGCCCTAATTCGAAGCGGATGCCATAAGTTCGATCTATCTCTCTACCGATCTACGTGCCCGTCTATTCACCAACCTAGTGCCCTCTGAGCCGTGCGCAATGTGCGACGTTGCTGCTACCCGCGGCGTACTGCCATAGTCAAGCCTCCATTGGGATAGGGCATTAGTGCGAAGGTCAACTTTCGATGGCGTCTCTATAACCGTTGCAGTAAACGGCAGGAAGACCGCTATAGCTGAGCGCGCTGCGTGGGCGCAAGTTGGAGCCCTGCAGGACTACCAGGAGTAATTCGGCTAGTTTTCTGCACAGGTCGCGCATTTTCTGCGGCTGAGCCAACCTAATGTGCACAGCTGGCCGTATGTTAATTAGAGCAATGGTTTGCTCATTTACTAATTTACTGTATTCCTTGAAACCAGCTCAGACAGCACTTGGGCTGCAGCGGATATCACATGCTGGAAAGTATTGTGGCATCATTGCTTTAAAGTGACCTTCATATTATTGCCAGTACGTATTTTTTCAGTATGTCCGCAGCGGTACGTCATAAGACATACCGGTAATTTTGTGATCAGAATAAATCTAGAACCAGATAAAAAAAAGAAGATACGCCCATGCGTGACCTGCTTTCTGCAGTCAGCATATCACACTTCCTTTTTTGTGCACATTCATAGTGATGTTAATAGCATTAAGCTGACAACATATCTGATCATTGTAGCCTGTATCGATGCCGATGAGTATGCTTGTTTTTGCTTGTAGCTTGTTTATCGCTTCCGATACGTAGCCGCATCACTATACCATGGCTACGCGAGACGCGAGGGGCGGGGGGGGGGGGGGGGGGGGGTATCCGAATTTTCGTCGCTGCCAAAAGTTTCATATCTCAAAATTTCACTGCCGTGTTTGAACTGAGTGTGGCCGAGTGCGACTGAGATTTCGATCCTGATCAACTGCCATGAGCCCTAGCTGCTCTCGCCGCTACCGAGTTTTAGAGCGAAAGCGCTACTCTTCACACAACTCCCAAGGTCAAGTTTGGTGGACGTTCGACCTTTAGCCGGCGGAGCGGAGGTATGGCAAGTGACGTCATACCATGTGACTCGCTGTGTAGATGCGCCGCACCTGCACTCACTCGGAGTCTCGCCGCTGCTGTACCACGTGACTAGCGGTGGTGCAAGAGCTGCTTCGCTGGCACTCGGTCGCTCTGTCTCGCCATGAATAAGGCGTGCGCCGGACCGACTCCGGCTCGAAACGGAGCGTAGCGATGCTTAACAGAGCTTTCGCTCGCATCACTAGGTGTAATAAGCGCTAAGCCTCTGCTAATTTATTTCTATTTTTTGTGGGCAGAGCATCCCCAAATAAACAGCCGGTTTCAGTTCCACGCCAGCCATGCGCCTCTGTTGTCCACCAAATTGTCCGTGCCTGTTTTCCCAGTGATGTGACAATATTTTGCACTATATTTCTTTCAGCACAGTCTCATCTACGATTAACTCCCAAGCTGCCATCTTATACATCGATGTGATTTCTCGGCGCTACAAGAAGGCCGACCAACATGTTCTATGGATTACACGTGCCACGGGTGAGGGAACATTTCCTCGGGCCAGATTGCTGGATGTGACAACCATCGCTAAAAAAAATTGGTGAACATAAAAGCTCGCCGTTAAAGGCAGGACGCAATAGCGTTAATGCATCCCGTCAGCAAAACCTACATGATCTGAGTGGTATATAACCCGATCAAGTTCTCCACTAATGTTTCCAGATTACATGACACACCAAAGTCACGAGGAACAAGCATACAGTCGTTCACGTGCAGGCACCCCTCACCGACACTGTGACACTCATTTAATCACTACGCACTTAAATAGCGCCTCTTACTCACGCACATAATCTTTGCCATACAGTCGAAAGCTACATTATGCGAAAGACCACACGACATGTAAAACTGCGCTTTAAACCAGCCGTAGGAACGTTCCAGTGTGACCTAGGGATGGCGTGTCTAAATCACAGTCCAAATGTTTGGAGTGCAATTCCCCCTATTTACTCCTTTTTTTCGCGCAATTCCTTTGCTCTATATACTTACATGTCGTAATGGGGTTTGAGTGATGTTGTGTCATGGTAATCTCAATTTATGTTATGTTTTAATCACTTCCCATTTCCTCCACTCCGCGTGCGACGCCAAACCTTTTCGAACAAACGGGAGTTTCGCAACTCAACAAAGCCGGACGCCTACGGGACGACGCCTCGTTTCCATTGAACGGGACACTTAACGCTGTCGCTTTAGAAGAACACTTACCTGCGCTTTCTAAAAGGTGATAAAAATGTCACAGAAAAAGCAAAGCTGACAAGGGCTACTATTGTGGAATAAAACTGTTCGCTATTGAAAATTTCCACTTTCCATGCATTTTGTGAAAACCGCATCGTGCCAATGTCTACACTCCTCTGGTTATTTTTTTAGTTTTTGTGTCACTTTTGAATCGCCCCTCACATTCACCGTTGTCACCCTATTATTCACACCCGCCGCGGTGTCACACTGCCATTGGCCATCGGCTCCTGTGGTCGAGGTTGCGGCATTGAATCCCGGCCGCTGCGGCCGCATTCCGATGAGGGTAAAATTCTCCAAAAAAAAAAAGCCCGTGTAGTACGCGATGGCAACGCATGTTAAAGAACAGCAGGAGGTTGCAATTATGAGCCGTCAACATCGGCTCCTCTCATATCCCACGTGCAGGTAATGAAGGTAACACCTCCAATGAATTATTTCTTTATTGGCTTAAAGCTGACTGTGGCATCGAAACCAGTAGGCATTCATAACTGCGTGATCAACTGAAGCTGAGAGAATTATCAGACGGGAAGTCCACGTACCCCCTTTGCCAAGAGTACCCGAACAACAGGCTTTTTTTTTCTCAATTGTATAAAGAAAATTTTACGGCACCGTTAAAGACTGAAAGGTGTCAAAACGTGACGACAAGGGTTCATCTTCATTTGCATAGATTCAGAGCTTAAGGGCCGCAATAAGTGCTTGCTACGCGGCAAAGAAACAAACCACCGTTATCCGGTTACTTTTGGCAAAGACTGTACATGCATATATACAAAGTGCCGGTATTTACAGCGCTTCGTGACATTTTCCTTAAATGGACACTCTGCGCGATCTTTTTTTAGGTGGAGACCCATTTCTTACCTATATTCGCATGGATACCTGTTACTCTAGTGTTTGCAGCCGCGACGTCAAGCAGTATTTCAGGCGCTAACGTAGGTGTTTCAAAGTGCCGCGGAGAAGTAAAATACGCCCTAAAGATCGTCTTGCACATCAGGATCATATCACACAACCGCAACATTTGATCCGCTAGCGCATTTTAATGTTTGAAAGAAAATACCAGCTAATGCTAGCTTGGGTTTATGCATATAACACATCTGAAATCGAAATCAACTACCAATGTTCCCAATGCACGAAAGCCTTCTGGAATCGCTGGAATGCTAGTATATATCACGAAAAAAGGTATTGTTATCATTTTTGCATGCCTATTTGATGATGTTTTCTTTTAAAAGTCCATTGTTGTCATAGTTTCTTTAATGTATTGCTGTTCTGGCGTCACTAATAAAATGTCACACAAGTACGAATAAAATCCTGTGGGGGTTTTCTTCCTGCTTTCCCTCAGTGCGAAATTTACACCGATTCGAAATCGCATTCTGTTTTTAAATCGGTATAGTACCAACCAGCCGACCAAGGATTTATGAGTTGTTCTGGAAATTATAAAACGCTGTTTTTTTTCTTTTATTTGCAGCAATACTCTTGGGAACCACAATGACCATCTACAGCACACTGTGTGTGTACATGGGGTCGGTGACAAGGGTAAGATCAACGTTTTATCGGCGTTTCGAAGTGTTTCCTCAACGCGCCATCGTTCGAGACCAGACAGGCTCGAAGACATGCGTGCTCCACAATACAGGCGCCTTCTTCGTTCCTTGACTGGCATGGTAATGACGGTACGAAAAACTGAGCATAAACCGCTATGTGTCAGGAAAAAATACCAAAAGCTTCCATTTTTTCCAGTTACAACTCATTTCCAAAGTAGCATTGCGGTACGTGGAAGGAAATCCTGCAATTTTCCCTGTCATCATCATCATCAGCAGCAGCAGCAACAGCATGCAGCCCGATTACGCCCAGTACAGGACAAAGGCCTCTACCATATCCCTCCAATTAACCCTGTCCTGTCCCAGCTGCGGGCACCCTTTCCCCGCAGACATCTTAAACTGTCTCTGCTTTAAATTATTCCCTTTTTTTATACGTTAATTACTGCCTCAAAGCAAGGAAGGTAGTGTCGAAACAGTATGGCACTCGTGTGGCCTTATGTTGGAACAAAACTAAGGGTGCGCAACGCGGGGAAAAAATACTGCTAGCGTTTTAACGTAGTTAATCAGAGTAGAAAGCACGTGTTCATTCTTCGCCTCTTCTTACTGGCATCTGCATACGCGCGCAACTGCGTTTCTCGCTCTTCGTCTTCACACCTTCTCTCCACTCAGCGACAGCTGGCCCGACGCTCCTCCGAACTAACCCGAGCTTACCCCAGTTACTCCGAGGCTTCACTCAAGATTTTTGATCGGGTTTCACCAGGTGAAGTAGTGCTTCCGCAATAAAACATGCCACCTTCTCTCCAACAGCTGTTATGACGTCGGAACAAGTTTCCGAATCAACAGTGTCCAGCAGAGATCTGTGGCGGGTTGCTGTTCCCATCCCTGTACCAGGGCATGTGCTAAGGTGCTGTCATAACGCTCCGGTGGTCCAATAAAGTTTTATTTTCCTTCAACGTATATCGCAAGAACGTGGGCTGCTGTTTCAACTGCAGAGTAACGTAACTATCACCAAAGACACCTCATAAACAATCCGCCGCATAGATAGGTAAAGCTTTCGGCCGAAGTTACGCTTTTAATTGCTAACCAAGGAAACCTCGCGTCTCCTTACCTTTATGTATGCAGTCCTCGTCACTAAAGATGAGCACGACTTAAAACAGATGTCAACGACAATTGACTGTACTCTATAAAAAGTGGGTAGGAAAAATGTAGCTTCCCTCCGGAAACTTCTCACAAGTTTTCTCTATAATATAAAAGTCGCAAAAAATGGCTTCCTACGCATGTGCCTTGTTTCTTAAATCTTGGAAGAAGGACTGTGATGAGGAAGTGATACAAATAGTATCAAACGACTGAAAGATAACAGCAACGCACGCTTTTAAATTTTCGTTTGATGATATGTGGCAAATACTCGGCGTAGAATGGCGTATCTTCGGTTTTTTCGGTCTTTACAGTTTAAATGTATGAAGAACGCGTAGGACTATGTTAAGGAATAGCGAAATGTTAAGAATAGCGAAATGATACGGTGCTCCTTTCGTGGCTTCTAATAGCTGAAGATTTGTTCAGGCTCCCTATTCACCATAATAATATATGCAGCAGAGAAAGTCAGATTGCAACGTCAGATTGTAATCCTAACTACTGAACCCGGATGCGCTGGTTTGGAAGGCCGATTTATAAAATAATATCACACAATTGAATAAGCCTAATCATTATTTTTTGTTGTTTCAACCTTCTGGAAGGTGTGTTGAAAAGAATTCACACCTCGCGTGCGCAAATTACGAAGTCTCAGCGATTTCAGATCCTATGTTCCTAGACGCATTGTTACATAAGTGCTATCAACCAGGTGAGACATTTTTCCTGATCATACCCAGTATATAATGTTTTCCATCTGAACGCCAAACCTTTTCTCAAAACTTGTTGAGGTTCTGCCGAGAGAAGCCATTTCTCAGTTCTCAATGGCTACAGTGCGCTGCCTTCACATAACGCCTCCTTATTAGTTAGTAAACGTCACACCATTAGGCGAGCTATAGAAAGGAAATTGATCGGTGTAACGTTAAAGACCGGGAGCGGGCATAGTGGGTCAGGGAACTAACGCGAGTTAATGGCATCCTAGTCGAAATCAATAAGAAATGGGCTTGGACAGGGCACGTAATGCGAAATCTAGATAACCGCTGGTCCTTAAGGGTAACGGAGTGGATTCCAAGAGAAAGAAAGCGCAGCAGGGGGGCATCAGAAAGTTACTTAGGCGGATGAGATAAAGAAGTTTGCGGGGACATTGTGACCGCAGCTGGCACAGGACAAGGTTAAATAGAGAGACATGTTGGAAGAGGCCTTTGCCCTTCAGTGGGCGTCGTCAGACTGATGATGATGTTGACGACACCAGTAGGTTCGAAGCACAGCATTAATCTAGGCTACCACTGTTGTCCGAGAATGTGTAGCCGATCAAGATATTATCCAACGAAGTTGTGTGCACCTTATAGGCTAATACCCTACTCGTGCCTGTGATGCTGCTTAGGAGTTTAGATAACAGAGATTTATGAGAAACCCTCTCCTCGGGCGGCCTGTGAAGAGTAACGATCAGTGCACACCACCGGTAAAAGTTAAAAGCGGTCGTATCCATACTAATTAACAGCGCTGCCTCGACCCTGCTTGCTGGCTGTGCGCTTGGTATTTTGCTTTTGAACAGATATTTATGATGGTCAACGCGGGACTGACTGGGCCATTCGTCGGTTTGTGCCTCCTTGCAGTGCTGTTTCCATTCGTCCACTCAAAGGTTAGTGCATTTTCTTAGTTATGCTGTTGTTTGTGGCGCCATCTATTAGAGGCACATTTCACAAGACGAGGCAATTGGAGAGCATCGTTCCTTCGGAACTTTTTTGTATTTAAAAGTGGCGTGCGGACATATACACCGCCATTTTACACACGCAGTCTACTGTACACACACACACATCGTGACATTTTATTCAAATAGTAGCCTGCGAAAAAATTACTGAGGTGCACTAAAGTCTCCCTACGTGCGGAAATGCGAAAGCTGTGCGCGGTCCGCCACTTGCGCCATCTGCTGGGCCAGCGCCGTACATTGCGAGGGAAGGGGCTTTCAGTGGGTGCCGCACGATTTCGCTACGATTGTACGCCAATCACGGAGGAAATTTACCGGAAATGGAGGAAATTTGGTACTTGCTTGAGTGCGACATGTTAATAATTACTCATGTAGGCCTCAATACATACCTCGAAGATACGTTTTTAAGAACTGTGCATTCACTAGAAGCGCCAGTATTCAGCTGCAAACGTTGAAGTTTTTCCATGCAACAAAGGAAAAAAAAAATTTCGTGGCAGAGCAGCAGAGTCCTCTTCTCGCACGCCCGCGGCCCGGGTTCGATTCCCACGTAGGCCGTAATTTCCTTAATTATTATTTTAATTGTCATACAACTTATGATTGAAAGTTCGTACGGACACTTTTGCAAACAGCCTGTCTACAACTTCCGTCCACGCCACTCATGAGCCAAGAAAGGCATTCACCGCTAAAGAAAACAATTAAGGTAGCATTGTTCAGACAAAAAAGTGCATCAACGCGTGAGACCGGGACGCTGCCACTCCGCCACGACACACCTTTTTTTTCAACATGGTATGTATTACACGAGTTATGTATGCACAGAAAGGGGATATATACAAATTATGTACAAAGAACCCAGCTATACTGACGACACTGCACTAGCCTGACAGAAAACAACACTGCTAAAAGGGCGGCAGAGATATAGACACCCCATCAACAGCGATACCACTTCGGTAGAAAGTTTCCTTGATCATAAATGTCCCTGAGTTGATGCATAATGCTACTGAAATGTCTTCTGGCAGAAACAAGAGGTTCAGTGTTGCAGTCCAGCATGCACGTTTTCCACAAGGTATGAAGTCCAGTGAGGAAAAACATGTCATATGGTTCGTAATCAGGTTGAGCAGCCGCAAGGTAACGAACACTGTAGGAATTTAAAGCGAAGTCTTTCTTTAGCGTCCTTTGCAGTACATCCAAAATCAACATCGCATCCTTGCAGTTAATAAAACAGTATTCAGTGGTCTCAGGTACACTGCACAGACGACACTTCACAGAAGGTACAAAAATGTTTTCCTATAGAACTACGTGTTAACAGGCAGAGCTTCGGTCTTTAATTTGTAAAGAAACATTTTGGTGCAAGGAGGGATCGGCATCTTGCACACTCACGTTAACATATCATAACCGTTGAAGCCAAAATACACAGAACGATACAATGGTGGCGGAAACATCATCGTTCCTAAATCCCTGTACAGATTCTCACTCGAAATCGAAAATAAGTACTCGTTGGAAAATCAAGCTGTGAAAAAACCCATAGAAGCACAAGCTTCCTGCATAAAGCCAAGTAAAGAAGGGGGCGCAGTAAATTCGAAGAGACCACTAAGTTTGTAGACAGAGTCATGAAATTCATCTGCGAGAATTCTCTACTAATCGGATGGCAACAATCACGAAGAAAGTAGACACGGGCAACTAACTGCCTCACATACAGGTGAACTAAACCAAATCCTTCTGCACAAACAGGCCTTAAAAGATTATCACGTCTCATCCGCTCGAAATTGGATGCCCAATTAAAAGTCGCAAATTTTCGATGAAAACACTGAATGTAATGTCTAGCGCAGTGCAACAATTGGAGTACGTAATAATTTTTTTTTGACAGAAAGGTGTTAGAAGCATGAGCACGACTGAAAATTGAAAGTCGATGTGGGACAAAACTCTCAGCATAACGCTCTACGACCGGAACTCGCTCCTTCCAATAATGTGTACTAGACTTAGATGCATCAAGTGGAACGCCAAGTTATTTAAGCGGCAAACATCGCCCCTCTATTCCGACCCTACGGGTTGGTGTTGGGCCCCATGAACCAAACCACGAGCCAGAACTTTCGGAGCGATTCATATGACCTCCAGAGACGATGCCAAATTGATTTTTTGTCGATATAAGTTTTTCAAAGCTGTGCTTGTGAATGCCGAAAAAAGCAAGACCGTAAACATATGCAAGCATTTTGAATTCTATACTCAAAACAGAGAACCAATGATTATTACGGTTACAAATCGTCATCATCATCATCAATATCATCATCATCATCATTATGAGCCTTACTACACCCACTGCAGGGAAAAGGCCTCTCCTATGTCTCTCCAACTAACCCTGTTCTTTGCCAGCTGCATCCACCCTTTGCCTGCAAACTTCTTAATCTCATACGCCCACCTAACCATCTGCTGCCCCATGCTACGCTTACTTTCTCTTGGAATCCACTCCGTTACCCCTAAGGACCAGCGGTTATCTTGCCTTCACATTACATGCCCCGCCCAAACCCATTTCTTCCTCTCGATTTCGACTAGGATATCATTAACACGCGTTTGTTCCCTTACCCAAACCGGCCGTTTACGGTTTCTTACCGTTACACCCATCATTCTTCTTTCCATGGCTCGCTGCGTTGCCCTTAACTTTAATTGAGCCCTCTTCGTTAGCCTCCACGTTTTTTCCCCGTTGGTGAGTGCCGGCAAGATGCAGCTCTTGTACACTTTTCTCTTGAGGGAAATTGGTAAACTGCCATTCATGATCTGAGAGAACCTGTCATATGAGCTCCACCCTAATCTTATCCTTCTAGTTATTTCTGTCTCATGATCCGGATCAGCTGTCACTACCTGCCCTAAGTAGAGGTATTCCTTTACCACTTCCAGGCCCTCGCTGCCAATTGTGAACTGCTGTTCTCTTGCTAGACTGTTGAACATTACTTTGGTTTTCTGCGTGTTAATTTTTATACCCAGCTTTCTGCTCTGCTTGTCTAACTCATTGATCATGATTTGCAGTTCATCTCCTGAGTGACTCAGCAAGGCAATGTCATCAGCGAATCGCAGATTATTTAGGTATTCTCCATTTACTCGTATTCCCAACTGTTCCCAATTCAGGCCTCAGAATTCCTCCTGTAAACAGGCGGTGAATAGCATTGGCGAGATCTTTTCTCCTTGCCTGACGCCCTTCCTTATTGTATTTTTATTGCTGACTTTATGGAGGACTATGGTAGCTGTGCAGTTGATATATATATATATATATATATATATATATATATATATATATATATATATATATATATATATATATATATATATATATATATATATATATATATCTTCTAGTATTTTGACATAAGGTGCTTCTACACCCTGATTACGCAATGCCTGTGTGACTGCTGAGGTTTCCACTGAGTCGAATGCTTTCTCGCAATCAATGAAGGCTATATATAGAGGTTGGTTATATTCTGTGCATTTCTCTATCACCTGATTGATAGTGTGAATATGATCTACTGTGGAATATTCTTTATGAAAGCCTGCCTGATAATTTGGTTGATTAAACTCTAAGGTTGCCCTGGCTCTATTCGCGATTACCTTAGTAAATACCTTGTAGCAACGGATAGTAAACTGATCGGTATGTAATTTTTCAAGTCCTTGTCGTCTCCATTCTTATGAATTAAGATAATGTTTGCAATCTTCCAAGCTTCTGGTACAGTCGAGGTCATAAGGCCTTGCGTATACAGGGCGGCTAGTTTTTCTAGCACGATGTCTTCTCCATCCTTCAACAGATCGGCTGTTACCTGATCCTCCCCAGCTGGTTTTACCCTTTTCATTGCTCCTAAGGCTTTCTTTACTTTATCATTCGTTACTGGCGGGATGACGCAATGCTGTGCGCTACTGCTTCTCTCATTAACGTTCTGATTACGTTGGCTACTCTACAGACTTGTGTAGACCTCTTCGGCTGCTTTAACTATCTTATGCACATTGCTAATGACATTGCCCTCTATGTCTCTTAACGCATACATCTGGTTTTTACCTATGCCTAGTTTCCTCTTCACCGCTTTTAGGCTACCTCCGTTCTTTAGATCATGCTCGATTCTCTCCACATTAAACTTCCTTATGTCGGCTACCTTGCGCTTAATTATTAACTTCGATAGCTCTGTCATTTCAATTCTGTCTGTAGGGTTAGACGCCCTCATGCTTTGGTGTTTCTTAATCAGATCTTTCGTCACCTAAGTTAGCTTTCTGGTATCCTGTCGAAGTGTCCTACCGCCTACTTCTACTGCGCATTCCGTAATGATGGCTGTCAGATTATCGTTCATTGTATGAACATTAAGATCGTCTTCGTCAGTTAAAGCCTAATATCTGTTTTGCAGCGCTATCCTGAATTCCTGTACTTTCCCTCTTACCGCTAACTCGTTATTGGAACTCCTCTTCACCAGCTTCTTCCCTTTCTCTCTTCAAGTCTAAGCTAATTCGAGACCTTACCATTCTATGGTCGCTACAACGCACCTTTCCGAGGACCTCCACATCCTGCACGATAGCAGGGTGAGCGCATAGTATGAGGTCGATTTCATTTTTAGCCTCACCATTAGGGCTCCTCCACATCCACTTCCTGTTCTCTCGTTTGCGGAAGGAGGTATCCATGATGCGTAAATTATCTATCCGCGAATTCTACTAATAGCTCTCCCCTGCTATTTCTAGAACCTATCCCATAGTCGCCTACCGCGTGGTCGCAAGCCTGCTTCTTGCCCACCTTCGCACTGAATTCGCCCATCAGTACAGTGTAGTGTTATTTTACTTAATTCATTGCCGATTCCACGTCTTCGTAGAAAAAATCTCAACAGTCTGGTCATCATGGTTGGATGTAGGCGCGTAGGCCTGTACCGCCTAAAGCTTGTACCTTCTATTGAGCCTAATTGCAATCAATAGCTGCTACCCGCTCGTTAATACTATAGAACTCCTCTACGTTGCCAGCTATATCCTGATTAATGAGGAATCCCACACCCAGTCCATGTCTATCCACTAATCCGCGATAGCACAGTATGTGTCCGTCCTTTAGTACTGTATACGCGTCACCTGTCCTCCTACATTCACTAAGCCCTATGACATCCCATTTAATTCCCGCTAGTTCCTCGAACAGCACTGCTAGGCTAGCCTCACTAGATAAAGTTCTAGCGTTAAACGTCGCCAGGTTCAGATTCCAATGGCGGCCTGTCCAGAGCCAGAAATTCTTAGCACCCTCCACTGCGTCACAGGTCTGACCGCCGCCGTGGTGAGTTGCTCTACAGCTGCTGGGGACTGAGGGCCGAGGGTTAACACAGAGGGTTACACAAACACTCAAAGAAAGCGGCTGCAGATAAAGGGCAAAAAGCAGCGGGGACATCGGGCCGCCTTGTTTCACAGAACAGCGGATTGGCAAAGCAAGCTTTCCTTGATCAGCGTCGTCATGCGATTGCAAAGGATATTCCGGAAATGATGTCCAGTGGGGGTTACGCGCCGTGGGGGCTCAGTGGTTAGGGCGCTCGGCTACTGATCTGGAGCTCCCTGGTTCGAACCCGACCGCCGCGTCTGCTTTTTTATGGAGTCAAAACGCTAAGGCGCCCGTGTTCTGTGCGATGTCAGTGCACGATAAAGATTACCAGGTGGTCGAAATTATTCCGGAGCCCTCCACTACGGCACCTCTTCTTTTCGTCTTTCACTACCTCCTTTATCCCTTCCCTTACGGCGCGGTTCAGGTGTCCAACGATATATGACACAGATACTGCGTCATTTCGTTTCCAAAAAATCCAAACCAATTATGTCCAATTGGGCCCTAGTGGCAGGTGCTAGCGAGGTAGTGTCCGTATCCGTGGATTACGACATGGCGTTCAGTGTTCAGTGTTCACGGTTGTTCAGTGATACTCCTAATACACAAAATTCGGACGTTATCGAGCGTTTCACATCTCTGGTGATGCCTTTATCAGAAGAGGACTGTTCCGTTATTAGCGGCTCTTTCACACATCAAGAGTCAGAAGTGGAAATCGATCACTTACCCCTCTCATAAACGACTGGTCCTGACGCTATCTTGAGTGAATTTTATAAAGCATATAAATCGATTTCAACTCCAATCCTGCTACAGGTCTTCACAATGGGTTTTGATGTAGCGGCTCTTTCGCAGTCTTTTACAAGGAGTCACACAGTCTTAATTCATAAAGTATCATGAAGAAAAACTGCGCTGAGTGGAAGGCTAAGGGGCCATCACGTCGGTAAATATGGATTACAAAATTTTTATAAAATTTTGGCAAATCGTCTACAATTCGCAATGTTGGCTCTTATTGGCCCTCACCAAACACGCAGTTTGAGGGGCCGCTTAATTCAAAGTAATGTACACATTGCGCGTACAATTCTCTAAACTTGCTCCTGCTCTCATCAGCTTGCTTCGCTTCAGCTCGATCTTGCGAAGGAGTTTGACCGTATTCGCCATTCACTCCTGTTTTCTCTTCTAGAGCGAGCAAATGTTGGTTCTACTGTAAAGAAGTGCAACTTTGTAACAGCAATTTTTCGACCGGCTTAATTGTTTATGGTCATTTGTCAAATCCGCCTCGACACTTCGACGTTTGAAGCTCAGTAAATGCACGTCTAATATATGCACAACTCTTAAAAACATCTTCGAGATATGTACTGAGGCCTAAATGAGTAGTTATGCGAATGTTAATTACAAATGTCTCAATCAAGCGAGTACCGAATTTCCTCCGTTTCCGGTAAATTTCATCTGTGCTTGGCGTGCAGTCGTAGCTCCATCATGCGGCACCCACTGAAACCCCGCTCGCAATGTACGGTGCTGGCCCAGCAGATGGAGCAAATGTCGGACCACACGCAGCTTTGCCATTTCCGCACGGAAGGAGACTTAGGTGCACCTCATATTTTTTTTAAATGGTTATGAAATGGTTATGAATAGAAAAAAAACTTGAGAGGATTGGTGCGCTTGAAAAACAAGTCTCAGAGTATGTTAAGAAGGTGGCCGTACTTGAGCAGCGCGTGGATACTATGGCCAAGAAACTTGATGATCTTGAAAATAGGAGTCGTCGGTGCAATCTGATTGTTTACGGCTTGAATGAACTTGAGGAAGAATCTCCTGAAATGCTCAGGAGGCAGTTGTAGATGGAATTCTTAAAGACATTATTCGTGTTGACATTGCGGGAATAGATCGAATTCATCGACTTGGTAGACCAAAACCAGATGACGACAACTATATTAGACCCGTCATTTTAAGTTTCATGACTGCAGAGACAAAGCAAAAATCCTCCAAAATTCCAAGAAGCTGAAAATTACCAGATACTCTATTGGTGAAGAGTTTTCACGCAATGTTCGTGACATAAGGAAAAACCTTTGGAATAAAACTAAAGAAAATCGGGACCGGAAAGAGAAGGTAATGATAACTTACGATAGAGTTCGCATAGCTGGCCGCCTTTTTGCATGGGACACAGAAAGCGACGATATGGTTGAGATAAAACCAAAAAACGAAGAAGAATCCAGCTCAGTCCGCAGAACCACGCGATCTCATCAAAAGTAACCCTTCTAAACTTAAACGCGCGAAGTCTTGTCAACAAGGTGGAATACCTGGAAGCTTTATTGATAGCACTGAGTCCGGACGTGGTTACTATATCTGAAACGTGGCTTCACTCTAACGTCTCAGATAATGAAGTTGTTCCGCCAGGTTATGCTATTCTGCGCAAAGATAGAGCATCGAGAGGCGGGGGTGCGGCTACGATCTTTAGGGATGATTTATTTTTCATGCCTATGTCTGATGTACCGAACGTCGAAAGCATTTGGTGCAAACTAAACATAGAAGGATACGTTCTGCACGTAGGCGCTGTCTATAGGCCACCAAACGCTGATCCAGAGTACCTGGTTCCCTTACTTGATTACATGCACCGGCACTTATCAGGTGACAAAATTATTTTGGCTGGGGACTTCAAATTTCGGAACCGGACTGGAGCCCTCAAATCCCGAGATTACTTTATAATAATACTGTCTCGGACATTATATTTGCATTTAACTTGAATCAATTTCCCCACACACCTACTCGCATTCAAGGGTCGTCCAGCTCGATACTCGATCTGGTTTTCGTTAGTGATTATTTTCCATCAACCACAATAGACACTGAAATACTAGAAAGTTTGTCAGAGCATAAGCTTGTGTTGTGCACTTTGCCTTTCCCTGTTCCTTTGGCTCTCAAAAAAGAAATTTCGCCGATATTAGCATTTAAAAGGCAAATGACGCAGCCATTATGACATATCTTGTTCATGAATACGCCAACTTTCTTGAACTGTGTACGGATGATTCCTCAACCATTGATCAGGTATGGGCATGTTTTAAGGTTCATGTCAGACATTGTATTGAAAATTTCATTCCCACTTAACAAAATGCACAAAGAAAAAGAATGCATGGATAACACGCGATGCTATTCACCTCAAACGTAAAATCAAACGACTGAGAAAATCAAACAAAATACGCCCGGTTCCAAACTACCTTACTCGCCTTCACTCTCTAATAACCTATTAAAAAGTAAAACTAAGACTGCTGAACTGGCTTATTGTAACACCACACTTAATGGGTTCATTAAATCAGCACCCAGCAAATTCTGGAGATACCTTAGTTCCCAACGCACAAGCAGCAAAACAAAATCCACCGAAGGAATTGACGCTGACGCCTTTAACATTCACTTTCAGTCAGTGTTCACACATGACGACTGCTCTGACCTTACCTTCGCATTCGAATGTATGACCACGCTGACAGGTAGTCCATCAATATCCGAGGCGGGAGCGCTTACGATGTTGTTAAACATGGATGATAAGAAATGTGATGGACCAGATGGAATCCCGAACAAATTTCTCAAGCGGTATGCCAAGCCTATAAGTAAATACCTCTGCCTGATATATCAAAAATCAATAAATGAGTGTAGCGTTCCTGCTGAGTGGAATGTAGCGAAAGTAATTCCGGTGCATAAATCGGGCAATATTTCATCTGCAGCTAATTATCGACCGATATCACTAACATGTACATGCTGCAAATTACTAGAGCACATCATTTTGAAATTTATGGCCAATTTTGTTGAAGTCAATAACATACTCCACAGAAACCAACACGGACTTCGTAGTGGCTTGTCAACCGCTACGCAACTAGTAGAAATTACGCATGATTTTGCACTATGTCTCAACAATCACTCACAAATCGATGCACTTTTCGTGGATCTATCGAAGGCTTTTGACCGAGTCTCTCATACTAAACTCCACTTTAAAATTAAAACTATATTTGGTGATGAACCACTAGTACGATGGATTTATAATTACCTCTCTGACCGCTATCGATTTGTGCAATACGACCACCATGCCTCCAAGTTAGCACCTGTTCTTTCAGGAGTACCCCAAGGTACAGTTTTAGCCCCGCTGTTGCTTCTACTTTTTATTAACGACATATCAAATGAAAGTGATGTAAAAATGCGATTATTCGCGGATGACTGCGTGCAAGACCAAGAAATAAAAGACTCTAATGACAAGGAAAAACTTAAATGCTCTAGAAAAAATTGCAGAGTGGTGTAATAAATGGCAGATGGTAATTAATTTCGAAAAAACGGTATCTATGTCCATTACAAGAAAAAAGTGTAAATTAGACTATGTATACTCTTGGAATAACATGAATATCCGTAGTGTGACTGAATATCGATACTTTGTAGTCATCACTTGTGACATAAACTGGACTACGCATGTTCAAAGCATAGCCAGCAAAGCATTGAACAAGTTATTTTTCCTTAAAAGGGCCCTTCGTCATTCTACATCTGATACCAAACTTCTTGCTTACGCCACTTTTATCCGTCCGGTATTAGAATACGCTAACATAGCTTGGTTCCCCCACACTAAAACCAACATTAAAACACTCGAAATGATCCAAAGGAAAGCCGTGCGCTTTATCTTCAACTGCTATGAACGCATGCATTCAGCCACAGATCTTTTACGCAAGGCTGGGCTTCACACGCTGTCCAGCCGTGCCAAATTACACCGTCTAAAGCTTTTGTATTTACTTCTTAATAATGCATTAAAGATGTCTCCCACAGACTTTGTTCCTATAAGCACAACTAGAGGAACACGTCACAAGCATTCACTCACCCTTGAAAAATATTTCTGTCTCAGTAATACTTTCCGATATTCTTTCTTTCCACAAGCTGTCCGAGATTGTATTCGCTTGCATCCATCAGTCACAGCCCAGCGCACCATAGACAAATTTATTACCCTCGCTGAGAGCTCTGTGCTTACATTCCTCTCACCATAACCTTGTTCATAATCTTGTAATACAGTGCTCCTGTCAGTTTATGTATTGTATTCAAGTGTTATCATCAGTTTTATGACTCGATTGCTTTATTTATTATTGTCATGTGTATTGCATATTTTGCCTCTATTTTTGACTCTAAAGAAATATTAGCACTGAACCTATATTTGTATGTTTTGCCCTCTCCTGTAGAAAACCCAAGAAGGGATTGACAGTATTCCGAAATAAATAAATAATAAATAAACAAATCTGACGAAACCAATACATGCTTTCCATATAATACGAAAACCTTATTTTAAATGTCACAAGTCCGCCAAGAGTGCATGAGAAGCGCTGTCTATTGCAGGGTGCTGGCCTGGCGACACTTGTCACGGTCATCTATCAGCTATGCCACATGGTGATGACGATGCGAACCGGTAGGAAACCTCCACGAATGCCGGTGTCTCTCGACTACTGCCCCGGAAACCGGAGTATGACTGCATCAGCACAGAACACAATTGGTTCCTCAGCGGCCTCTCTGTAAGAATGCTGCGCCAAGCAACATACTCATTATGAAAGTTTCATAATACTTCTCCCTGTTAAGAATATGCAGCAATAAAAAAATGTTTGTTCTTGTTTCTAACAAAAACCACCATTTGTTAAGTAAAATATCAGATATTCCTAAGTTGCACACTGATTTACTACAAGAACTGAGGCAGGGAACTATCGTTAAGAAGAATATATTAGATTTAACACCTCGATGAGCGTATGATAGAGTATTGGGTCGAATGGAGGAAGCGTGCGACTTGAAAACGACACCACATGAACTTTTCGGCTGTGAAAAACTTGCTAGCGGTTACACCCATGGTAATGCAGCTGATCACTGCCAGTTTTTCTACGCAAGGCTTTTGAATTGTTGCATTCATTTTCTATGCTACTGCCACGCATCAGAGCGTGACGATTGCTTCTGTTTCGACAGAGTTACAACGAGTGATGTATGGTGCGTCTAATATGTCAGTACGGACTTTCTTGTCGTGCAGTGCGTTTGCGGGCAACGTCCCGAGAGCGTTCATCCTCTGCTCCACAAACTGCACGCTTTTGGCTCTGGCCTCCCGCATACGTGCAGCGTTCAGATCAGAGCAGGACGCTCGGCTTCGGCTGCATCCATGGTATCCCATTAGTTAGACTAAGGTTCCACGTCATCGCTGGAGACTATATCCTAACTGCTTCGAATAATGCGCATGCGCGCAAGACGCCGTGGCATGGAGTCATTTAAGGATGTTTTCGTGAGAGGCGTCTTAAGGCTTTTGCCGCTATCTTGTTGCGACCCCTGTGCCGAACATGATTACCAAGTTTCGCAAGGTGCACGAGGTCGTCACGTGATGCCGGACTATAGATGATTACCATTGCCGCTTTACGGGAGCCGGAAACCTTGGCTTTAACA
Organism: Amblyomma americanum; assembly: GCF_052857255.1. Taxonomy (NCBI): domain Eukaryota; kingdom Metazoa; phylum Arthropoda; class Arachnida; order Ixodida; family Ixodidae; genus Amblyomma; species Amblyomma americanum. The sequence goes on along the minus strand of NC_135503.1, from coordinate 80,925,786 downwards.
GCTCGCGGTGTGAAACAGAGCTTGAAGTTAATACCCATTGCGGACGCGTTCACACTGTGGCGAACATATTAGAGCAGTTCCGGGCTTCCTGATTCCCGGCGATGTCCGACTACTCTTAGGCCGGGAACCTTCGCTCTAACCGTAAGCACTGTGAAACAAGCGTCGATGGAGTAAAAGAGCCTGGGGAGTCCCTGATCCCGTTAACAGCGCCGAATACTGCTGAGTGCCTGCTGCATGGTCACGGTCCGGTCGCTATAAATATGCCCACTGAGTGAACGGCATAAAAGTGTTTCTTCATTACAGCAGGAATTAGCCACTGTGATGTAGTACTTGGCCATTGCCTCCAGCGAGAATCCATCATTCAAGCCCAGTCGATTCAAACACGAGGAGGCTAAGCGACTCATCAATGTGGGGTGTACGGCTGGCGACGCAGAGGAGAATTCTAATAATCTCAAGATCTCAAGGCATCTAGAAACTAGACCTAGACGAGGTTAGATACATGTTTACAAGCGAGGCTGGCTAGGATGTCTTTCCTGCAGGTCTGGGACTAATTGGATCCAATATGGCTTAGCGAGGTTAGATTTGACAAAACATACCCAAAGTTAGAGGGTGGGTACGCATTCTGTTGTTTGGGCTAAAAAATGAAGGAAAGAGCATAATGGCGAATTCTTTGCTAGCAGTGATAGTAATGGCAGCATTGACGAATTCTTTACCACTAATCCGAAGATGGCGGTCTGCGCGATCACTCGTAAAAAATATTTGAAATTCAAGGTGTTGCAGGCATATACTCTGCATACATTCGCATGCAGTCTCAATAACGAAATGGTTGATAGGTTTCATGAAAATTATAAACTGGCACTGGAAAAAAGTAAACACATTCTGCACTGCAGTTATAGGTGGCATACAACCAAGTCGCTGTGAAGGAAGGCACGAACATAAATGACCGACAGTTACGTTGGCTCCGAATTCAGCCCATTCATTGGGCAAACATGAGCCTTCAAGCCGAAAGAGACTCGGTGGCGGCGATGGCAGGAAGTGCGCGCGATGGCCTTCAGATTAATAATGTATTGCCTTTTTCAAAAATGTATGGCCCACGGGGTTTCCTTCTGGGAATTGCAGAAGAGCTCGTTTTGCCTTGTCGACGGTCAAAATCGGTCGAAGGTGAGAGGGACTCCCGTCCTCACGTTTCTAGAGCTGAGGACGCCAAATGATACTAGGGAGCCCCACTACATTGCTTTAAAGCAAACCCCTTGTGCCCTATATTTCTGACAAATGCTCTACACGGCTCGTCGCCGTGTTTATTTCGGAGAAGACATGGAACTTTCTTGACATAAGGCACCGAGGTCGATGACAATCATCTCGAAGAGTGTAGAAGCTTCCCGCTTTATGGTGATTACTATAGAGCGCTCTGGCATCACCTAGCATTCAAAACAACGGGGTAAGGCCGTGTACCGGTGGCCGTAGAAAATAACATGAAAAACCAGCTTAGAAGACAAGGCTGTCAGGACTAGCGGTATGCCAGGAGTAACAAGCAAGCTCTGGCAGAAAAAAGAAGACGATACGCACAACACAACACAGCGCTGTGTGGTGCATCCCTCCTTTTTGTTTCGCCTGTACGCGGTGCCGGTTTCTCTCCAGTTCAACGCAGTAAAGCTGGGTGCCATTACCGCGTCTTGAACAAGTGTCGGCCCCGTGCTTAGAACGAGAGTGAAAGGAATGAAAAGGAAGGGCCAATGAAGGAAAGCGTAAACGCCCTCTAACACGCCTAACAGAGCTTCAAGCGCGAGACATGCACTAACGTCTGGCGTGTAGGGTTTACTGAAATGCTGAACCTCCGACTAATGATTTCACAGTCCAGTTCTACAAGCGCTTCAGGAACTTCTACGCGCTAAAGAAGCGGCGCAAAACCTTTAGGCTTAGTCCGCGCGGTGAATCGCCGTCTACATCCACAGGTTACCGCCAGGATTGTAACTCGTTTGGCGTCGGCGGACCTTGTATACGCCTGCTATCGGGCCACTGTAGCTTTTTGTCGCTTCTATGCACTCTAAGTAAGCTGCGACCTGAAGGTTGCCTTCGTTGGTGATGTTTATCAGCAAAGCGTCAAGAGTGACCGCAGCTCCTCTGCCATGGGAGAGCTGGAAAAGCATATACCTTGAGCAGTCTGTGTTCAAGGTGAAGATGATGTATGACAGGATGATATCCCACGTTTGGTACTCAAAGTCGACATGCACGACGAGACTGTCTGTGACGCTTTTATTTGAGCGTTCCGTGTGGTCATTCATTTGTGCTTGACAAGCACTCGAATTTCAGTGCCTTGCTTTTCACTATTGCAGGATAATGCGGTTCCCCTGTATGTGAGGAGAACCTCGCAGGCAACGTGGCGAAGAAGTACATTTTTCTTACGGGTCAAGTAGTCGGCTCCCACAACTGTCCATCTGTCACCGCATGTCTGTGTTTGAGAGGGCCCAAGTAGGTCCACGTCAGTCAGGTGGCAGTGACTTACTGGGAGTTTAGAGGACTCTAGGGATTCTCTTCGTCTAGCTGCCAAAGTTTCTCGCCACTCGTAGTCTCGACAATCTTCAGAAAATGCGCGCTGTCGGCGGATATAGACGACAGCAGTAATATTTCTCCTAAGTTCTGCAAACTGGATTCGTGGATTTGATGCTAACCGCGGTTCTTTCGTCGCGAGAAGCTGGTAAAACATCGTCTAGGTTGATCGCAAAGACAACAAGAGGGGAGGCGGCCATGTTGCTGAACCAACGCTGTTGCAGCTGTTTTTGTCTTCCTTTCAGATCATACGAGACCTTCTTTCTTTTTCGCCTGTCGTACTTATGGAGCAGCTTATTTGCCACCATCGCAACTGTTGTGATCGGCGTTCTCCTCAGCGCTCTCACAGGTACCACAAATATTTGCATTTGAGCTTCTTATGCCTTTTTGTTATTTAGCTTTCGCAGAGGAGGAGCTCAATTTCAGCCTCCTTCTCCTCTTGTTCTTGTCTTCTTTAGAAAACGGCACCAGCCATAAATTATTGTTGGAGCGAGCAGTTTTAACGCGATAGCATTACAAACAGCAAAGGGCCCAATTGCGTCGTCGGGCGAAAGCTCGATATATTCGTCGTAGTGCCGAAAAATCTTGGAAAAATTGCGTGTCCTCGATAAACAGCTCAACCACATCAAAACAAAAGTGGGGGAAGGTCAGAAAGTTAAATGGCAACTACTCTCCGTTCACAGTCCCCCTTCTTACAGCTCCCGGTTTACAGACGAGTCTAGAAGAACAGGCAAATATTTTAGGCGAATATTTTTCAGGAGTTTCCAGCTCATCCCACTACGCCGATTCATTTCTTAAATACAAAAACACAGCAGAGAATCAAAGACTGCTGATAGGTTGCGATACAAATGAACCATACAATAGTTTAATTACAATACAAGAAATTCAAACAGTACTTTCTTCCAGTATACATACCGCGCCCGGCCAAGACCAAATACATTACCAAATGCTAGCCCGCCTTTCTGAACCTGCCGTAGACGCACTTCTAATTTTTTTAACAAAGTTTGGGTATCAGGAAAAATACCCAAAGCTTGGAAAGAAGCTATTATTGTACCGTTTCTTAAACCCGAGAAGCCACCAACCTCTCCTAGCAGTTATAGACCTATCGCCCTTACCAGTTTCCTCGCCAAGTCCTTTGAAAGTGTCCTAAATTATTTTTTTTCTTCAATCCTGTGAACTTCTCGAAAGCCATTAATGTGGTTTTAAAAACGGATGCTGCACTACACATCACCTAGTCCGCCTTTAAAATACTGTCAGAGATGCGTTTATACAGAAACAACACTGTCTTGCAGTCTTTTTTTACTTAGAAAAGGCATATGACACAACCTGGAGGTATGGAACTCCTCAAGACCTTCCCGAGCTTGGCATCCGCGGGAGGATGTTAGATTGCATAAAAGACTTCTTGTCCCACCGTTCGTTTAATGTACGCCTAGGGTCAACCATTTCAAAGAATTTTATTCAGGAGAATGGGGTACCTCAAGGATGCATTTTAAGTACAACTCTCTTTGTCGTAAAAATGAATTCTGTTAGGAAAATAATCCCAAGGTCTATTATGTATTCTGTCTATGATGACGATCTTCAGATAGCATGTACATCCCCCAATATATCCACATGAGAAAGACAAATACAGCTAACAATAAACAAACTGGCAACATGGGCAGACAGGAATGGTTTCCAGTTATCTCCACAGAAAACAGTGCCCTTACTTTTTTCACTGAAACGGGGCCTACAGACAGATCCCACACTACACTTAAACGAAACCCAGTTACCTTTAAAAACTGAACACAAATTCTTAGATATAACATTTTACCGAAAGCTAACTTTCCTGCCTCACATAAATGCGTTGAAAAAGAAAGCTTCTCGATCACTGAATATACTCAAAGTCCTTTCACACAAACACTGGTGTTCTGACAGGGCAAGCCTTCTAAAGATTTATCGCTCTGTAGTAAGATCCTGCTTAGACTATGGTTGCGTGGTGTATGGTTCAGCAAGACCATCCTACTTGAAACGACTAGATCCAGTGCATAATTTGGGTTTGCGTCTTTCCACTGGCGCATACAGGACGTCGCCGATAAACAGTCTTCATGTTGAAACAAACAAACCATCACTTATAGATAGAAGAAGCATGCTTACATTCTGTTACGAAATAGTTACAAAGTGTCCCCCTAGAACACTCTTTAATAAGAAACCGCAAACCACCAGGCCACTGCTCTTGCGTTTTGAAGAGATTGCCCTGAATCTCGGCGTACTGAACACATTACCCAGCATTGCGCTAAGGCGAGATCCACTGCCTCCGTGGTACGATTTTCCTGCATTGTGCGATTTCACTCTTACACAGTTCCGCAAGAAGCAAACTCCACAACAACATATAGTACAAGAATTTCTTGCACTTGAGGAAAAATAGAATGGTTTCACAAACTCTTATGCTGACGGTTCAAAAACGAATACCTACGCAGGAAGCGCCGTAGTGCGAGGAATTTCGGAGAAAACAATACGACTTCCATAGTGCGCATCCATCTTCACTGCAGGATGTTACGCAGTATGTGTGGCCATAGAAAAAATACTAAGCGAGAACCTCAAAAACGTTATTATTTACACAGACTCATATTTAAGTGTACGTACAGCCCTCCACTCTAGAAACGCAATCACTCCTATACTTGGTGACATCATACTCAACATAGTAACAGCCACAGCTCGAAGACAAAACATTAAACTCTCTTGTGTCATAGTAACTGTCACAGCTCGAAGACAAAACATTAAACTCTGGTGGGTCCCTAGTCATGTCGGAATAAAACGCAACGAGAGAGCAGATTTCTGTGCTGCTCAAGCTAGAGGCAAGGAAATAAAGGAAGTAAATAACCCTTTAATGACTGCATGAAATTAGTACAACAGAAATTAAGGAAAAAATGGCAGTCGGCTTGGAACAGCGAAGTGAATAATAAACTACACTTAGTAAAGCCGGCTTTAGGTGAGTTTGTCTAGTGTGCAACAGGAAAATTTTAAATAAGTGATTTTACGCCGTCTCCAAATAGGCCACACGCACTTTACGCACAACTTCCTTCTAACAAAGCAAGATAAACCTGTTTGCGAAGACTGCGGAGATGAACTTACGGTTAACCACATTTTATCCTCATGTGTGAAACTAGAAAAACTAAGAAAAAAGTACTTGACTCAAATTTATCATGAATGCATTAATTTCCATCCAACATTGCTCTTGGCTGATAATGCCATTGTTAACATACCTTTCGTTTTTAGCTTTTTAAAAGGAGCAGGCGTACTTGAAAAACTAATTTTTGAACCACTATTACATGACACACCTCAGTCACTTTCTCATTCCTGAGAAGTAGGCTGAGGCTCTTAATTTGATTGGTTGGGAGCCTCAGGATCCTTGCCTAATCAATGATAGCCTCTAAGGCTTCCTGACCTTCTTTAAGGCTTTTACCATTAGCGATTGCCAAATTTCTTCTCCTCTGTTCTTACTAAGCAGTATAATCTTTTCAGGTCATCTCCACCATCGACGATTTTTCATAGTCCTAAACATTCTACAGAAAACCAATTCTATACCTCGAGCTTGGCGCATGATGGCCCTAGCTGTGTATGTGCCATAAAACCCAACACAACGGAACACAACAGTCTCCCTTGCAGTCTATACACAGCTTCCGATGCTTCTCGAGGTCTTGGAAACAGTTCGAAAACGCTTCTTTTGGCAGGGTTGTCAGCTCCTTTGTCGTGGCATCTTGAATGGCCTCCACGCTCCCCATCCAGCGACCTTTTAAGGCACTATTCAAACGAGGAAACAGGAAAAAATCACATGAAGAGAGGTCAGGCGAGTATGCCGGATCAGGAAGTACAGTAATGCCGTGCATGGCGAGAAATTTTGTCACACTGAGAGCAGTGTGCGGCCTTGCGTTATCGTTAAGAAGGCTCCATTGTGCAGATGCCCATAAGTCAGGGCGACGGCGTCGCAATGCACCACGCATGTATTGGAGCACGCGGATATAAAACTCCTGATTCACAGTCTGCCCTTGTGGGACGAACTCGTGGTGTATGACACCTCTGGCATCGAAAAAAGCTATCAGCATCGTCGTTGTTTTTCGTCTTCTGTCGCCGCACTTTTCTCGACGCCGGACAGCTTGTGGACCGCACATTCGGTGCTCTGCCTCTTTTTTTGAGGATCGTATTCAAAACAACATGTTTCGCCTTCAGCAATATTGGTTTCAACGAATGCAGCATCCTTCGCTGCCACGGAGAACAAATCAGCGCTCACTGATGCCCGCGTGTCCTTCTGGTCCCGTGTGAGGGAGTGCGCGATAATGTCTCGTTGCCGTAAGCGTCACGAAGGAGCTAATACGTCTGTGTGGCTGTCTTGCCAAGCTTCACACAGAATTTTATGTTTACACGTGGTTGGGGTGGACGTCCATCTCTCCACATTCACTCACAGTAGAATGCGCAGATGACTAGTGACAACGTATTTTTCTACATGTAATGCCATCTAGCGGCTGCGACAGTAATTAACATAAATAGCTCATGTTAGACCGAAAAGATGGCGCCACACATACGCACTAACATTTGGTTTATGGTTTATGGGGGTTTAGCGTCCCAAAGCGACTCAGGCTATGAGAGACGCCGTAGTGAAGGGCTCCGGTAATTTCGACCACCTGGGGTTCTTTAACGTGCACTGACATCGCACAGCACACGAGCCTCTTGAATTTCGCCTCCATCTAAATTCGAACGCCGCGGCCGGGATTGAACCCGCGTCTTTCGGGCCAGCAGCCAAGCGCCGTAACTATTCAGCCACCGCGGCGGCACACCAACATTTGTTTTGGGGAATCATTTCTAGAGAAAAAATAGATCAGTCTCGAAACTTTACGAACAAAGGTTGTATGCTCGCCGCTTCTTCCGCAATTTCGCCTGTATCATGCATCGCCCCTTTAACGCAGCTTCTTGCCGGCAGCCCGAACCTCTCGTTTTGGTCACCAGCCTGCGATGCCACGTTCCACACTACGTCGCCTGCTGGTTTCCCCCAATACTTCGCCATTTTGATCCCGAATGTCCAACAGAAATTCACACTGACGCAAGCGGCGTCGGATTGGGCGCTGCTGCTGGCCAACGAAAGCATGGGAATCCGGAATATGGGTTGTCGCCTACGCCATCCGCGCCCTTATAAAGGTAGGATCCAACTATTCTGTTACTGAAAAAGAATGTGTCGCCACCATTTGGGCAATCTCGAAGTTCCGTCCTTACATCTACGGCCGGCCAATCTACGTCGTCACCGACCATCATGCCCTCTGCTGGCTGTCCTCACTCAAAGATCCCTCCGACAGACTCTCCCCACCTGAGCTTTACATCTCCAGGAGTTAGATATTCAAGTTATATATTGCTCTGAACGGAAACACTCTGACGCCCTTTCTCGTTCACCACTCCCATGCCATTCTACCTTAGCCCTCGTATGTGCCTACGATTTCTCGTCGTTCGACGTCCCCGATATGCTCTCCGAACAACTGAAGGAGCCTTGGATCACCTCGCTGCTCACCTTCCTGAAAAATCCTTCACCGCATTCTTCGTCCAGGGCCCTTCTCCGCCAAGCCCACCATTTCGTCGTTCGTGATGGCCTCTCATACCGCCGTTACTACATCCCCGACGGGCGGAAGTGGCTGTTGGTGATCCCTCGACAGCTCCGTGCTGCCATCTGCGCCTCTTTCCACGAAGATCCACAATGCTGCCACGCCGGTGTACTGAAAACGTATGCTCGCCTTCGTATGCGATATTACTGGTGAGGTATGTATCGCTACATACGTCAGTACAATCGGTCATGCAGCGCCTGCCAACGTCGCAAGAAACCTCCCCGCCCCGCAGCCGCTCCTTTCCAGTCGTTACCTTGCTCTGGCCGACCATTTGAACGCGTCGGCATTGAACTTTATGGCCCTCTTCCAACCACTTTGGCTAACAACCGCTGGGTCATCGTGGCGTTGACCATCTCACACGTTACGTCGAAACAGCTGGCGGGTGTCGGCGGTGTTCAGCATGCACTGTACGCCGATGACATCACCATCTGGGCTACTACGAGAAACACAGGAGAGATGAAGGAATGCCTGCAGACAGCGGCGAGCACAGTAGATCACTATGCTATGTACTGCGGCCTACAGTGCTCCCCGTCCAAGTCTGAATTTGTGCATAATCGGCATTCTCCGAAATGCAAAATCTCCGTTCAGCTCTCTCTCTCGCCAGCGGACCCATCCGTGAAGCGCAGGAGCTGCGAATACTCGGTCTCTTCATTAATCAGCATCGCAAGGCAGATACGACCCTTGCCAAACTCCGCAAAGTCGGCGACCAGATGGGCCGAATGGATCGCCGCGTTTCCAACAAGCGAGGAGGATTGCGAAGTAAGGATGAGGTGCGGCTCGCCCATGCCTTCGTAACTAGTCGAGCACTGTACTCGGCTCCTTACCTCCGCTTACGGAAACATGGCGAAGATTGCGTGGAGGTTGTACTCCGCAAAATTTTCAAGAGAGCCCTCGACCTCCCGATCTCCACTTCCAACGCGCGACTGGTCAAGTTGGGGACGGTGAACACCTATCGGGAACTTCGCTAGGTGCATCTCGTTAACCAATACACGCGTCTCACCCAGACCGTGTCCGGTCGCCGCCTCTTGGACCGGTTACATATCAAACATGACCACCATACGATGGAACGGGTTCAAGTTCCCGAACTGTGGAGACGCGCCCTCTACGTTCGACCCCTTCAGACTATGATGAACAAGAAGGACCGCAACGGCTGGCGCCAGGCGCGGGTGGATGCCCTGCACCACCCCTATGGCTCAAAGAAACACGTCTTCTACTTCGACATTGCAGGCCCCTACCACTCCAAGGGGGAATGGTACACGGCTGCAGTCATACACGAGGGAAAACAGGTGGACGGTCTCTCGTTCAGAGCGCCCAGCTCAACTCATGCGGAGGACGTAGCGATCGCCCTCGCAGCCTCCCATCCCGACTCTAAATTCCTCCTCACAGACTCTCGCGGAGCCTGTCGTAACTTTTAGTTCGGTTGGATCACTCCACTTGCTCACGATATTCTTCATCACAGTACTCGTGACTGCGATCCAACTCATCGCTGAATCATATGGGCGCTCGCCACCAAGGCATGACAGGTAACGAAGCCGCCCATGAGGCAGCCCGCGCACTCACTTACCGGGCACCAGGCGTTCCTTGAGAGAACCTTAACCCAGACCATAGTCTTCTTCTTTCTTTTAAAGACATTACTGAGCACTATCGTTCCGAACACCGGCGCTACCCGTTTCCTATGAAGGGACTGGGTGAAGCTGGCAAGCGAACTCTCCTTGGGCTCTTTACAAACATCCTACTGCGCCCGGCGGTTCTCAAGCATTTTGACTCTCCTTTTGACGGCCGCTGCTCATTCTGTGGGGAGTTGGCCGACACCTTTCACATGGTTTGGGCATGCAGGCAAAATCCTTCTCTCCACCCTCCCCCCCCCCCCCCATCACCCCTTCCCCTACCCGAGAGGACTGGGAGGCGGCTCTGCTCGGCTGCCACGAACTATCGGCCCAACAGGCCCTGGTTCGGCGGACCTGCGCAGCGGTCAGGACCAACGGGGTCCCGGAATGAGGGACTCCGCCTTCTATTGCAAGGGACGAGACCAACTAGGGGTCTCTCCCCGATCACCTCTCTGTACATATAGATGAATAAATGCTTTTCACCACCACCACGTCGAAACGTCGGCTCTAATATCTGCTACCGCAAACGATGTCGCTTCCTTCATTCTAGTCTTGTTCTTCGTCACGGCACTCCGAAAGAACTACTAAGTGACCGCAGCCCTGTTTTTCTCTCGGGCGCCGTCGAGGCGCTGCCAATGCAATGCCAAATCGTTCATCGCTGCACCAGCGCCTATCACCCTCAAACCAACGGCATGACTGAGCGTCTCAACCGCACACTCAGTGACATACTCTCCATGTACGTTGGCACCGCCTACTCCAACTGTGACCAAGTAGTCCCTTTCGACACGTACGCGGATAGTACGGCTATGCAGACAACTACGGGGTTTTCTCCTTTCTCTTGTATGACCAGGAGACTACATCCACCATGGACATCACCCTTCCCAATCGCCCTGAGCCTTCCGAGACCACATCCCTTTCCGAAGCTCACCTGTATGCCGAAGAATGCCGGCAACTTGCCCGCTCTTTCACCGCACAGCTCCAGTAGCATCAGAAGCACCGTCGGGATTCCTCGGACCCTCCCACGTCCCACCGATCTTGCGCCTTTGTTTGGCTCCGGGTGCCTTCCTCCACTCCCGGCCTCCACACGAAACTGTTTTCTCGCTATCACGGACCTTACCGCGTTGTGCAACAAACTTCTCCCGTGAATTACATAGTTGAGCCGCTCACCCCCTCTTCGGACCACCGTCGGCGGGGGCACGAAACTGCACGTCGAGCCCCTCAAGCCTTATTATGACCCGCCCATGTTTTCCTCCCCGTAAGTCGCCAGGATGGCTCCTTTTTCGGCGGGGAAGTAACTGTAGTGAGACCGGCCGGCAGGATTTCAAGCAGTGCAGCGAAGAGGTAGACGAAGTTCAGCCGGGATTTCGAGTGACGCAAGTGTGTGTGTGTCCATCGCGTCGCTGTTCGACCAACGTCCACCGACCTGGGCTTCGAATAAGCAGCTTTACAAGTAAAAGATTACATATTTCCCGCACCGAATATATTTCTTTGACGTGCAGTCTTCACGTCTGAACCGTTATGGGTTCTGCAGACACATATGCTGGGGCCATTTATTGCACCCATAATAGAGTATTGATTTGCCATCAGTGTCTCAGTATTGTGAGGCTTCTTTAGGACAACTGTAGTCTTTCACCTGTGCTTCCTCGGAACTGCTTTCTTGCCGGCGAAAAGGCTAGGAAATCTGGTGCATTATTTTCGGCAATTTCGCTTGTGACTTCAGAAGTTTTTCAACCGAGTGTTGTAAAGAACAAACGAAATTAAATTGCTAGAGGATGCTATGCAGCCATTTCCTTGACTTTTACGCAATGGGCGTCGCGACAATAAAAAATCTTAATTTTTGGAAGCTCCCCATAAGCTTTTTGTATTTTACGCTGACTTCAGGGCTTTCAATGTTGATGTGAGAGAGAGAGAACACATTTACTTACACGACCCATGTCAGGGTACGTGTTCTTGTGGGAGAGGGATTTAAAGTTCATCCCCCAGGACGGTGAGCAGGTGTTGCAGGAGATTGCCCCAAGAAGAGGCTGTTTTGCTGAGGTGGGCAACCCAGGCCTACCGCGTGGGTATGTTGCGAGAGAGTGAGGGTTTTGCAGCTTCACTCCGTCTCTCAACTGTAAAACGTTCACCTTAAGCCAAAACGAGTGAGGCCATGTTTGCAATATCGTGACCTGTCGAAAGACAAGTACGAGGTCACCATTTCAGAAATCCTCTCCTGACAGCTTCCTCCTCCTCTAATCTTCAGCTCTTTTTTATCTTTCAAAAAACCACGCCAGCGACTCGCCCTGATTGTGCCCCTCGCTACAATTCCCATCAATTTCATCATCGGAAAACATAGCCTCAGAGTTATCTCCATTGGCCATCGACACGAACAGCGCTTCACAGCTCAAACCGTATAACTTTCTCTTCTTAGGCCCATGTTTTCTAACCCGTACGATTAATAAGGGCATTTATTGCGGCATTGCCTCACATAAACGGCACATCGATAGAAGCAAACGACACTTGTAGATTTTAGGCATTAAGGCGCAGTGTCCACATTTGTGCATGCAAAACTTTCAAAGTGCACCCCAGCACATTTTCTTTGTCTGTGAACATGCAAATTCGAGGCTTGTTTGCACATTATACTTTATCGACACATTTCGTGTTAAATTGCGTCATAAACGGGCAGGTGGAAAGAGAGCGTGCGAAAATAAAAGGCATTCTTTCGCCCCACCAACAGGTCAAATGCGCTCCGTTTATTATTTTTTTTCCAATACGTTTCGCTGTGTCTACGACAAATAGTATCATACACTTTAGAGGCAAAGATCTTAATATTTCATATGCGCAATTCAAAGGCTGCAGTTCACCTTATATACGAGAATATAATTGACTTTAGGCCACGTCCACGTATGTCGACAGCGTGTCTGAAGGGGATGTTTCGAGAAAAAAACTTCTGGCTTGGTAGCGCGTTGTTTGGCACAACCATCTGTGGCTAAAGAGTGCCATGAACCAAAGGTGTTTTTTCGTCTACTTTGAGAATTGAACCCCGTGCGTCCCGCATGCGTAACGGATGCTCAAACCACTAGGGGCGGAGGGGGGGTTTACAGACCAAGCACAGAGAAATAATGCAGCATACTAACTTTTGCTTTTTATCCTGTTTTGCTTCGCACTAACAAATAATGCGCACCGGAACAGATGAGTGATACTGCGCTGTATTCCATTAAGGAAATGAATCACTCGAAAAAAATTAATGACACTTCGTCACGATGCGAAGGAAATACTGCATGAAGCAAATAATGTTTTTAATTTACTTTTGAAAACAGCAATGCTTCTGTTTCTGTTCAAAATCTGAACTGTTTGAAAACTTTAAGTTTGACGTCCGTAGTTAGTTCTTACAAATGGTAGCCTAAGTGTAGATTTTCGGATTGCATATTGACAGGAAGTTCTCTGAAGGTGTGCTGTTAGGTATATACTTGTGATTCCATAGTCGTAACTTAAAATACACGCCTGATCGGCCCTGAGCATGGCATATTTTATGAAAAGCTCTTGTGCAGGTAAGTTTTTGGTGCGTCCATGATAGTTTTCACACAAGCGCATAACATTGTTTTTTGAAGAACCAACAGCTTATTGTAATCGAAAGCTGAAAGGCGCGAGTTCATCTTTCCAGATGCCTGGTTAAAAGACTTCAAACACAAAATATTATTTCAAATAGAAATGGCGAGCGGTGCCTCAAATGGGGTGTTGGTGCTGTTGCCAACGTCATATGTCATTAGCTGCTTGTGTATGCGGCGATATCTGGTGACCTTTTCCCTTAAATTTTTTGTTGGCTCCTCGCGGGTTTTAACTACATCCGGGATTCTTGCTATAGCTTTGCCGGAGATACGGCTTCTGAAAGTAGGCTGGGCCCGAGGGGTCGCCGAAGTACAACAGTTCCCGGCCATCTAGGGTGGCCCGAGGGCCCATCGTCGCCCTGCTTCCTCTTTTCCCCTCCCCTCCCCCCCCCCCACTTCGTTCCTTCATGAACCAATAAAATTGTTATCTACCTACCAATCACGAGTGAGCGTTGTGTCCAATAAAACACATGCCAATCTCTAAGGACAGAGAAAGGTCAAACATTGATTTTTTTTTGCGTGAAAACGAGGAATAGAGCACGCAATGCTCTGGGCTTTTTTTAACTGTATTATATTGTCTTTCCAACAGTCTTCAAGTGCAGGAAAGACTTCTAATCTCGCACATCCTGCAAAGTCGTATACTAGGTCATTAGTTTCTTTAACTAATGATATGTTAACGACGAGTGTTTCTGCTTAGAATCGGCGTATGTTGGCTAATGATGAAAGCAACCGCATGACTCTCACCATAATTTTTCCTTCCCTCCAGCAATCGTACACTGGGGTGGACTACTTCCCATTCCATTCATCCCCTATTCTAAGTCCGAACTTCGCCCAGTCGAAGCAATGTGTCCTCAACACAAATAGCATGGTACTCATACGATGCAGATCTTCCTGGCCAAGTGAGCAGGCGAAGCATAGCTGTGCAGATCAGTAATCGGCCGGAACAAATGTTCAAGAAAGAGAGCGTGACATGGGGCCTATGAGTGCGGATATGTATATCGGCAAATAACCGCATCGCCAACAGCTTGTACAAGTCCAGTCGTGTGCTGAGTACGACGGCTGGTGTGATTGAAGGAGTCGTCGGTCTCAGCAACCACAAAACCCGCCCTGGTACGTCTGGACTCTCAACTAAGCTTCTCATACACTGTGCCATAGCTGCCGCCGCGGTGGGTCAGTGGTTAAGATGTTCGGCTGCTGTCCCGAGGGACGCGGGTTCGATCCTGGGCACGGCGGTCGCATTTCGATGGAGGGGACGTGCTAAAGGCCCGTGTACTGTGCGATGTCAGTGCACCACGTTAAAGAAACCCAGGTGGTCGAAATTTCCGGAGCCCTCCACTGCCCATAAACCAACTATGTCATGCCATGACCTGGTCTTCCTTTCGTACAAGCCTTGGCTTGCGGTCTTCAAATAAGTGTTTTCCACACGCGGACACAGAAACAATGATTTTGTGACAAAATATGACTGGTTTTTCAATGTATGAAAAACTACAGGGTTGCAACTAGCGGAAATGCAAAAGCCTTTCCCTATACTCTCTTTATCTCTCCATTTTTCATGTTTTATTTCCTTATTTGTTGTTCGTGTTTATTCAATTATTTTTATTTTCTTTTGTTTTGGTTCTTTTTATTCTGATGTTTATTTCTTGATTTTTTGTTTTTATTCCTATTCATTTTATTCGTTTTAATTTTTGTGATTATTTTTTACTTTTCAGGTCTTTATTGCGTATCATATTTGTTGCTTATTAACTGCTGATTAATCAAATTTTACATTTTGTTTTCTTTACCATGCAACTTATGACTGCTCGAGCGGACAACTTCCGCCCACAAGCTTCCGTCTACAACTTCCGACCACGCACTCATGAGCCAAGAAAGGCTTATGCCTTAAAACCATATAGTGCTTCGCTGTTGGAAGTAAGCGTAAGAGCTGCGTAGCGCATTGCTTTCGTGTTTTCTTTTGTTAAAATATATGACACTGCCCGGGTAAAGTTACGCCTTCACAGAGAAAGTATGAGGTAGAAGAAATGTTTGGACATTACAACTGCTTTTGCTCAAGATCCGACAACCTAGCGCACGAATAAAAAGCAGGCCTAAAGCATGCCTGAAATACATTCAAAGTTCTAAAATCAAGCTGTTAAAATTGAACCGTTTTGTTCTTGTAGGCGAAATGTGGCATACTGAGCAACCAGAACTGTCCAGCGACCTTGTCACCCGCATATGGAGAAAACAGCGAAAACCCTGTACAGCAATGAAACGTGAGGTAAGCTGTTTAGTAACACACATATTAATCGAAAGCGGTAATTACGCCTTTCAATGCAGAATTTGAAAGCAGAAAACCCAAGGGAGACAAAGCAGGAGCCGCATTATGACTGTGAAAACATCCTCGCACTGATTAGAGAAACTGACATTTAATAAAAAAACATGCAGTTACATCCTTAAAATGTATAATAAACTTCATTTTAACAACTAGAGAAACATGTGCATTCTCTGTGTGCAATAGAAGCAGGAGTGCGCCCATTCCGACTTTGGACAGAAAAACATGAAAGCAATCTTCAGAAGAGTGAGATAAAGAGGCTGCGGGTTTGCGTTGCAGTATCATTCATTCATACCAGATAAGTCACACGCTACGTTCATGAACCTACCGCAGCGGTGGCCTACTGGTCTGAGCACCTACATCTACGCGAGAGGTGCAGGGATCGATCCTTAATGCCATCGGTTGGCCACTGGTTTTCTAATTAGTGCAATCTTTACCGTGCCTAGCGCAAAACACGTAATCTACGTCGCTCTTTGGTTAAGCTGCCCTTCCGCTATTCAAAATCGAAACCATGATTAGGTCCAAGAACATATTGCGATTTAGCGACTCCAGCATACTTTGCAGGAATAATGAATGACATGTTCGGCCAGCCTTTTCAGGTAAACTATCCTAACTCTCACACAAATATTGCGTGGCGTATATACGGATAGAAAAGGACTTTATTTGAAGGACCACGCTCTAGCCAAACGGCTGAACTAGCTATATGTCGATGATAGCTCGTATAAGCGCGGTTTAAGCTGTGTGGCTGATTATTTTCCACGTACGGGGGTGCACGATTCAAATACCATATCACCGGATATCAGATTCCTCCGGCATGTGATAAAGACTGCGTGAGGCAAACGTATCATAACGGATACGCATCGGAGGATTTTAAGTAGAAAGCCTTTAATGGCTTATACTCCAGGTCGAGATCCTGTCCGTCCATTACATCGCCAAACGGAAGTCACGGCAACAGAAGTGACGTCATACCGTCTGTCCGTCCGTTACGCTCTTTAACTCGATAGGGAAAAAAACCTTTGTGCATGATGGGATTCGAACAACCATTCTCCCGTTCCACAGCCGAGCGTGCTAACGACTACGCTACTTCCTGCCAACGCACATGTATATAGTTCTCCTTGCAAGCACTCTCGTGCTTGCAAAAAAAAAAAAGGCGTCGAATCAGATGGATGCCTCCCAAATTCCCTCCAGTGTATCCAGAATTGAAGATTCACAAACAATTGTGTGCTTAAATTAACATCTCAACCACACATCAATGACGCAAGCAGCAACACCATGCTAAAGGCTTTCGCCTCACCGCACTTGAGGCCAACAAAGTGCCCCCCTGAATTTTGCTGTCTGCATCCCCTTGCAACGCATGTCAATCAAAAGTAAACAAAACTGACCAAAGTTAGGCTTACTTCAGTCATGCGACCAGATGAAGACCGACGTTAAGTTATAAATTAATTTGAAGAAGAGAAAAGTAGCATTCAACAATCCCAAAAAGGGAAAACAGCTTCCCATGGCATTAAGCTCGTTAAAGAAACAAAGAAGTGCATTACATCTAGGTGCAGTAGATGTCATGAACCAGGACAACGGGCAAAGAAAATAAGCCGTGAAACAAGAATTCTGGAATGAATTCGAAGTGCTACAAGCGGGAACCTAGCGATACCGGACAAGAGGAAAGTATGTAACAGGTATATCCTGGCAGTGGTATGCTGCGAGGCTGAAGCCTAAAAAGCAGAGAAAAAAAAGAGCTCTGCTTAAGGACACACCAGAGGAATTCCGAATCAAGAAAGACTATTGGCTACGCCATGGGGAGAGGGAAAGAGGGCGACCTGTTTCAGAGATAACAGAACTAACTAAAGGTAATCAAACCCCTGAGGAAATAGAGAGTACTAAGTCAACTGTAACGCGGTGAACGGCTGAGCAACGGTCTGCTAGAGTAATTGTATGCACAACGAGAAAAGCAAAACGCCGCCAGAAGTGGTTCACAATCAGATGAGGAGAGACGATTTGAAAGTTTTCTGGAACCATGGCAGGCACAGCACGGGACTTAGTGGCCTTGAGTAACAGATGTCAACCGCTTGCAGTAGACGTGACTTTGCTAAACATTATGAGAACAGTGGTGATATCCGTCCCTTGGTAGTACTGAGTACGCAAAAATTAAGAAATCTGACTCTATGAGAGTTGAGCGAACTCTATCATATATGGTGCGCTTTCACTGTCCCAGCTGGAAAACCATAAAATGGCTTGCAGGAGAGTTCCTGGTTGATATTTAAGGTCATAGTTTTGTAGCACAACGACACAAGGCCAAAAAAATTAAGAACTAGAAGGACGAACACAGCAATTTGTTTGTCCTCCGTCTTTCTCTTTACCTTCTTTGGCCGTGTGCCACTGCCCTGGGAAACTAATTTAAACCCACAATGCCAACTGGCCCAACAGCCAACTCTCCTGGTTGATGACTCCCGCAACAAACGACTCCGTCCCTCTGCCATCCACAAACGCGCAAGAAACAGCCCAGGGGACCTCCGCGATCGCTCACTTAGCTGCATGTGCCGACATGCTGTAGAGCAGCCAGATTGCTTCCTCGAAACGCATTTTATACTTTCATGCTCATCAAAACCATTTTCCTGTGATGTATTAAAATATGAAGGACGAATCAATGCCTACTTACCATTAACAAGCAATTAGCACAGCAGACCAAGTCCACCCGATAGCGCCTATGTGCAAGAATGAAGCCCCACGTTAGATCCCTCGCATTCAAACACGATAAATGTTTTCATCCACATTGATATATAGTCTATTGAAGACACGCACCACGGTGAAAAAATTATGCGCTTCTCCCCATGTTACCTGGTAGTCGTAGGATAATTGTCTCTCTAGTGTCTTCACACCACTTCGGTTCGCTTAGAAACGTGAAGGTGCGGTTGGACATACATGATAAATTAACAGCACCAGAAATAGGCACTGAGGAAAGGACCTTGCGTCCCTGCCTTCTATGCTGCCCTGTTTGCTCACCTGAGCTCGCTGTTCCGTAAACAAATATGTACCCCCTTTGTCAAAAGTAACCGGGCACACGTGGTTTGTTTCATAGCCGCGCAGCGAAGCACTTATGGCAGCCCTTAAGCTCTGAATCTGTGCAAAGTAAAGTGAGTCCTTGTCCTCACGTTCTCACACCTTTCGGTTTTAGGGGCGCCGCAACGGCTCCGTTATACGGTTAAGAAGGAAAAACCTGCTGCTCGGTTACTTTTGACAAAGGGGGTGCGTGTTAGAACAGTTTCCTGCCAGTCCGACTATGAACTCCCGCAGCATTAACGCCGCCATGGAGTTCGAAAGGACTGCAAGAAAGCGGCAGCAAAATGACATTGCGGAAAAGCATTCTATTTTCGAAAGGTATAAATAATTCCTCCTCACCCGCTAAAATCATTGGCAAGTTGCTTTCAAATCAATCGCCTCGATTCAGGCATTCCTACAGCGTGAGAATACATTCGGGCCTCCGCTCTACGGTACAACTTCCAATACGGCAGCTCCAGGAGGCATGCTGGCGGAGCCCGTCGAGTAAGTGGCCACCGAGTAGTTGGTGGCAACGAAAGGCGGCTCGGAGTCCCTGGCCTCTTGCAAAGGGTGGAGTTTTGTCGGGAATCGCACCCCGTCGCCGAGGCTGGTGAACAGCGGAAGCGCCCAGAGCGACACCTTCGGACCAAACACCTGGACAAAGTTTTCGTAGCGGCCGACGTCGAACGAGTCGTGGGGGTCCGCGAAGGCAGGCCTGCGCATGCACTCGAGCGTCGTCTCGTTTCTCAACACCATCGGCAGGTGTGTGCCGAGGAAAGATCCGAGGACGAGGATCAGCGCAGAGCCGGTGAACACGAGAAAACCGAAGTGGAAGCGGAAAGGATTGATGTGGTCCACGGAGTCCCACCACTCGGCCAGCTGGACTCCTGTGGTTGCGACGGTGAAGATGGACAGCAGTACCACGTAGAAGAGCGTCAGCAGGAAGAACTTGTAGTTGCTGAAGCACACGCAGTTGTTGAACCAGGGGCAATGGTGGTCCATTTTCGGGACGCACCTGCACAGCGGTGCAAAGTATCAGCTCCATATTTTCTTTTCTGGTTCTTTGGAAGTTCTCAGGTGCTGCCCGGCAGACATGACTTGAGAGCGGAAAGCATGCGCGATACATTCATCAAATGCCTATCTTGTACTTATTCTACACGCGCGAAGTCTGAGCGCAGAAGAGGCTGCGTACTTCAAGGGACGGTTACAAAATTGCAGTCTGATTGCGTCCCGCTGCATTTCCCATTTGATTTGCGAGTTGCGAGCGGCGAAAAACATGAAGCTAAATAGACGTAGATAAAGCCGAAGGAATGAAGGAAAAAACAAGCAGACTGCAGCGCTGTGTTTCCGCTAAGCGGTCGCTCCAAGAAATACCAAGGAAGAGGAGATGAAAATGAGGACAGGAGGGGAAAAAGCAAGTGGCGCTGCGTCATACTGCGTAACGACCACGTGCTAAATGCCTGTCAACGTAATTTACACGCTATTGCGCCTTGTGAGTTGCATCATCACATAGTAATTATACCCGATGTTTCAGGGAAGATTAAGTAGTATTCAAAAATAGACCTTCTGGAAGAAAAATATGGCTTTGGCAGCATAGTATCACCGGTCTTGGTGGACACCAGAAAGGTGAATCTGGTGAAGCTGGTGAATCTTCTGAAGTAGTAAGCTGGTTAACTAATTTCTTATAATTAACTTCTAAGCCCCAGAGCTAGGAAACTTGTTACAATTCGAGAGTTTTAGCCGTTCGTTAGTAATAGTAAAATCAATTATTAGAATTCAAAAAACGCGATTGCCCTCACCGCTGTGGCTCGTACCTGGCGCACGTGGAGCAGTGGTGGCACCGGTCTGGCTTCATCAGCCGGCAAGCCTCGCAGTAGCGCGCGCAGCCGTCCGCGCCCGCAGTGAGCACGCCCCGTTCGGCGGCCAACATGTCCAGCAGGCCCCGACGCGTGCGCTCGCTTCGGCAGCACGCCAACGCCACTTGCTCCCCCTCGCTCAGGGAGTACGTGGACGGCACGGCGGGTGGCGCCCTCACCGTCGTCTGCGCGTAACACCTGCGGGAGTCCGGCGAGGCGGGCGAGCAACACTCCGGCTTGTGGCCCACAGCGTATTTGCGCCGGAGC
This sequence comes from Amblyomma americanum, assembly GCF_052857255.1. Lineage (NCBI taxonomy): Eukaryota > Metazoa > Arthropoda > Arachnida > Ixodida > Ixodidae > Amblyomma > Amblyomma americanum. The sequence continues at coordinate 80,904,957 of NC_135503.1, read as the reverse complement.
GTTCAGCGAGGATGCGAAACAGATGCGCCTCGGCGACGGACCACAAGCTATACTTGCTGTGTAAACGATTGCTCAAGCCAACCTCACTGTATGACTTCCGTTCTGCGCCTTATGTGAACACGCAGAAAGAAGAGCCCCTGTACGGGGTAAACTGGCCCACATGCATGCTAATAACAAATTACAACTGCAAATGGCGCTTTACCTCCTCCCGACGTAGACTGTCAAGTTGATATAAAAGCCACACATTGCGCATTGTAGCTACACCTGCACATGTCTTCTACAATTGTGTTTTCGGCAGAGAAGCTCTTTCATAGAGGCTGCAAAAGCAGCGATTGCTTCGAAATGGGCTATTCGGTTGAGTATTTAAAGAACTCCGGAAGCGTCTGCAGAAAGCGGTCAACAGCTTACCATATTGCACATCAGGTTTAACGCGATCGCGTCTGTAGTAATACTTGCACATAAGTCTTTTACAACCTACGTAGGCCTGTTTTCACTGGGGCCACTGGTTTTAATCCGACGAAAGGTTTGTGCAGAGGAAATTTGAAATTGTAAAAATGCAGCCAATGCTTCCAATGCGATCAACATTTTGCCAAGCCTGCTAGCAGAGCAGTAGATGCGAGTTTATGCCACATTAAGCCGCAATTAAGCAAGCAAGCAAGCAAACGCGTCATTGTAATTTGACGCACGGGACCTCTGAGGAATTAGCATTCAACCAGCTAGCCATAATGCTCCCGGTATATTCCTCCAAATCACTTTCTTTCTCCCTGCATTTTCATCCCCCTTATTCGGTCCTCCACCCACCCGGACACCTGCATGGCCAGTGGCGCTTTGCTGCTGATGCTGCATAATTTCAGCATCAAATTATGATGGCGCAACTTCTGTTCAAGGGTGCATCTAGGCATCTAGGAGCAAGCATTTTCTCTCATAAGCTATATAAGTTTGCACCATATTAGGTGCAAGCGCCATGGGAGAGTAAAGAGCTGTTCAGAAAGATTTAAAGCACCCGAACTTGCTTACACTCCCACAAGTCTCACCATGCATCTTACGTATGTTAAACCCAGTCGCACCTCTGCACTCTTTTGGATGCATAGAAGAAATAATAGTGCCGATCGGCACACGGCGCTATTTGTAGACTGTGGAAATGGTATACCAATGGCTTGTTATGTCCTCCAACGTGCAAAATTATTCAGTGCAGATTCGCGCGTACAGGTTTCGACGCGAGCAATAACGGAAATCAAAGGCCGATGTCCAGTTGACCAAACGCTCAGGCCATCTCCGAAAAGCTGCAAAAGATACCCGCTGTTGACCGCATGCAATAGGAAAAACAGCCTTTCGGAGAAGACAGCCTTCGGACGTAACACACACAAAACAAAATTCAGGTTAAAAATATTGTTTTGCACAACGAAGAGAATTATCAATCCCCTGTGCATCAATTAGCAAGAACGGTCACAAAACACAACTCTGTTACTGATACAGGCCTAGCTCCTGCGAAGAGACATCTAAGCGAAGGCAACACGAATATTCTCGGATTTACGCAGGTGCTTACAAGAAGTGGTTAGTCAGGCTTTCTCCCACTAACCGCATTTGCGCAGTTACCGTACACATCTGAGCACATGCTTGCCTCTGCAGGCCATTCGCCCTAACAGCACGACCACAGCATGGACATGCACGAATTCGCATCTTAATACACCTCCGTATTTTCCCCTTCACACGACTCGCAATGGTTTTCTTTTAGCCGAAGCGCACACAGTTGGCCGCGACCTGAGCCAAGCTCGGTGCAGGGCTGCCCTCCTCCCTAGAGTGCCCTGGCTATAGGCTCAGAGCTAGCGTTCCCGCTTCCCCGAGCGTAGGCGATCATTACCAGAGGCAGAAGACGAGCAGCAGGTGGAAGCCGATGCCGAAGGCAGCGCCCTTGACGACGCTGTCGTGGAGCACCAGCAGGCGACAGAAGACCAGCACGTAGGCGTAGTAGGCCCACGAGAAGCCGCCTCCCACCAGCACCAGGGGAAGCCACCGCAGAAGAAGACGCCACCTGGTCAGGAACCCGCTGCTCCCGGAAGCACCGTGTTCAGCGAGGGCGGCCGGCCGGTCGCTCGAGGGTTGCATGCGTGCGCACTCCTCTTCTTTTTCCTTCCGTTCACTCGTGCGGGGTGGGGACGGTTAAATGCGCGCGAACCCCCTCCGGAAGCCACAGCCCATGTTTAATTTTCATTGCATGATCAAAAGACTCCTTGCCTGCTGATTGGCGTACATCCCCCCCCCCCCCCCCGCAGCTATATATAATCAATCAATAAACTGATTGACTGGTTGATTCAACATGAGTGGAGGTTCGCATTCTAACTGCAGGCCAGTAGCGCGTCGCCTAACAAAACAAGAAAGAAACTGTGGCCAGGACGCGCGCTGCTTTCACGACGCCACCTGCGTGAGAACACTCGAGGCCTGAACATTCGCGCTTTTCCAAAGCCACGAGTAGCCTAGTCGGCGTAACTACACGCTGTGCCAGGCGTGCCAAAACGAGGGGCGTTATCTCGCCTCACAATGTGCTCACGTAGCTGACAATGTGCTCTCGCTTTCGTTGCGGTCCAGCAAGCCAGTAGTTTTGATTGACGTTTTTAAAAATCGCACATACCCGTCAGGGCCATTGGGCAAGGTTTGTGGTTGGGAGCCAATCGAAATGGCCTCAGAGGTTTAAAGGTAAAAGGAGGATGTGAGCATATATGCACAACATTAAAAATTAGAGCCGCTCATTCTCAGCGTGAGAGGAGGGATCAGAGTTAGACTATTTGCGAAATGATTAACGCAGGGATGACGCCTCACATGCCTGCCAATGCCACTGAGCCACCACTGAAAAAACATAAGCTGATTTGGCCCAAGAATCTTTGGGCGGATTCCTGGCTGAGGGAAGTGTATCACGCTCCGGGTTAGAGCGTCCAGCTCAGAGTTGGTTCCAGGGGCTTTGGGTTGCCCACGTTTGCCTTCGCCGGGCAGCGGAGACGAGGGGAGGAGTGGCCGTGCTCCCGACCCGGCGGTTTTATACATCCTCGTCGGAGTGGATCAAATATTCGGCTCATCAGCAGCCTAGCAACATTTTGTAAAGCCTAAAGTCTTTTGCGTCCTGCCGAATGTACACAAAAACATTCGCAGTCAACAGCTCCCAGAGTTCGTTCTCTGTGATATTTCTCCCTGCTCTATGCTACGGCTCCTCATGCCCTCAGAAACGTACAACGCCTTATGACATACATTTAGCTTAATCAAATGCAATACAGGATGCGCAATAAATTACATATGTTATCAGGGTACACCATGGGAAACTTGGGAGTTCTTTGGCAGCTAGAAGTAATCTTATTTAGACAATGCAACCAGCTTGCAAATATGCTCACAGTGCGCCATTTTTACAGAATTCGTGAAATGCTGACTTCGTGCGGGCACAGAGGATGCTCTTCGACTTCCAGTAGCACTTTGGCTGCGGAGCTGTGCACAGTTTTTGAAAATTGCATACAATACAAATAAATATTTAACATGCAGGACGGGTCATGCAGACGGGGCGAAGACAGCACCGAAGCCTTGGGAACTAACGTATACATGTGATTCTCATGTCCACCGAGGCCACCAACTAGGCGAATGCAGTTGTTAAAGGGACAGAACACTGAATTTTAAGCAACCAAACTTTTTTTGGTGCAATGTAAAATCTTGCTGTCTAAGGTGCTCGATTTTACGGAGCTACAGTTTTGCTAGAAACGCTGTTTGCGATTTTTACCGAGAAGTTTTCGATCATTGTGTGCGCCCGTTTTCATGTATCTCGGTGCTTTCTGGAAACCATGACCAGCAAAAGCGACGGCGATTTTACGTTAGCAGAGGCGACATACCAAAGAATAGTTTTAATCTCACCCCCCAAATGGCAATTAGACATTTTTAATATAATATAGCGTAGCATCGATTTCAGTTTTCACTCTCAAAGCTGTTACGGTAGTGACGCCTCGCAGCCTCATCGACGAAATTTTTAGTGAATCATGGTTGCCGCTTTATCCAAGCACTCCAAGAAATGCAAACCAAAGTGGGGCATTTAGTCCCAAAAGCTAAAAGCACGCCATCAACAATGCGAAGGGCACCGTTTATAAATGATGGCGAATGGTGCGTTGTTTTTCATCGAAAGGCGCGCTGGGGAAAGAGTAAAACATATTAAAAATTTTGAAAGCAAAAGAAAAAACACTGTATTCAATATAACTCAAAAATATTTTACCGAGCGGCGGTCACGTGGTGCGCTGCACAGATAATTGCTAGGTTTGACGGCAAGATGGCACTTCTGTTCTCGTTATGTAGTATTCAATGCAAAATTTTAAATCCTCGTTTCTTCGATATTTTAGTGCCCACTTGTTACAATATGAGGCATCATCTTCTTATTTCCTCCATAAACTCTTAACGTGTATCGGTCAGTGGTCAGGGGCTCTTTAAAGAAAGGAATTGAAGAAGTTCACAATCACAAAATGGTTTGTGAAATAAATTATCATGACAGAATTTGAACAAGGAAATCATGCGTCTGTTGATATCGTGAATATGCTCACAAACCAGTTTCAACCGACAACCCAGGCGCGCAATGAAGCAGAGAAGAAATGGAACTGAAAGAGCGAGAGTTATCCTAGCGAGGGGACTGCCAGTCAAGTCCTCTCTGACGTGAGGGCCGCCTGCTGAAGTGCATGTAATGCTCTAGTGATTTAACTGGTGTGCACGATATGGAAAGATGCCTCGGTGTGAGCCCGCACCTACGTAACTACACATGCGGCTGATAAAGCGTCGCACTAGTGCTAAGACTTGGCATTTCTTAGATTGACAGATCGACATGAACGTTCCTTTCAAGGTTGCCTGGACCTAGTCAAGCTGCTTATTCATAGCGCATGGTCCATGCAGCCAACCAGAATTTTCTGGGAAATAAAGCCAATTGAACTCAATAGTATAAATTCTATTAAACCTGGGTAGTAAGGAAAGGATTGCGACACTGGGCGTAAATGACTGATAAAGTAGAGAACGGGTGAAGTCCAACCATATGAAGGAGGGCAATAAATTGGGCATGTTGGTAATAATTCATAATGGATACTAAATTAGAGCAACAAGACTAGCACACGGGAGTGTGGCCTTTCTTTCGTGTGCTCGTCTTTTTGCACTTTAGTATCCATTACCGACCAAATGAAGTTAGGGACGACATTTGTAACAGTTGCACTGAGTGCCGCATCAGCCAGAAAGTCATCCACATCGTTTAAAAAAAAATGAGGGGGGCACCTAATCATTATTATGCAATAGCATTGCGCCACTCTATGGGATCTTGCCATGGAAGCCACCTCCGGCCTCTCCTACAAGTGGAGAGGGGCACTACCTTCTCTCCGCATTGCAACCTGCCATCTGCGTCAGCAACTTTACGGACTCTCCCCTACAAGTGGAGAGAGGGACTTTCATCTCTAAACCTTGCTACCTGCCAGGTTGGTAGGTGATGTTGGCAGGTGATGTACAAAACACTACAACGCCGGACGGCGCTTTTTTTCGCAATAGGTTTCTAATGCGAACGCATTAATACGCCGGAATGCGCTGAAAAACAGAGTCAGTGCATTTTTACAGTGAGAGTTGTATAACTTACGGTTTATGAGGGGTCTTCTTAGGTGAAGCGTCATCATCGGCTGGTCTCACGGAATACAGCTGGCATGACATCACAGCGCGGAGGTGTCGAGGCACAGCAGGTCGCAGCAGCTGCCGCCTTTGCTTCTTTGCTTTGCTTTGCGGGGCACAACAGTTACCATTCCAGACATGAGACAACTCTCGGCCGCTAATGCAGATTCGCCCGCCGTCCAGAGCAAGCTCGCGATGCAAACAACGAACAACAAAGAGAACGTCGCAAACGCCAGCGGGAGGAGGCATAAGTGGCAGCCGCAGTTGCCAATGAACCAACCACCTCCAAACAGCGCTTGCAATAAGGCGATGAACCAGTAACTGTGTGACGGGGAAATTTTTCTGGGATATATTTTTTTAAGCACGCTCCGCTTTCTCCACGGTTTGCCATGCAAGTTGTGCGCGAAGAGCACGCTCAGTAAAAAAAAAAAAAATGGAAGGGGCCAAAACAAATGCAATGGATTGAAACTCGTTTGGTTCAAACTTTTTTTGGCCCCTTCGAGCTGGTTTTTCTAAAACTGAGCATGATACACGGGCGTATGTTCGCTCTCTCGCTCCCTACACTTAACCGCAGCGGGCCAGCGCAGCTTAGGATCTCAAAGCAGCAAGGCAGCTCGTGGGCTATATCCCAGGCTGCTGGAACTCACAGGCTCCCCATTGTGAAGCTCTAAAAAAGCGAGAAGGGAAACACACGGACGAAGAAAAGAGTTGCAAGGAATGACGCGAACTCGCAACTGAAGTTTATTCTAGAAAGGTAGGCGTATAAATGGGATCACGAACGAATTGCCAGTTTACCGCGCGTGAGGTACTAACGACAAAAAGAACAAGAAAGTGCACACCACTGTTTTGTAGCACAACCTCCCTTTTTAGGCACAGTGACCAACTGGTTCGAGAGCTCATGGCAGCCTTTTAAATGCGCTTAAGTAGTGCTAGTCGAGGTCCGTGGGATTGATGATAGGGAATTCAAATCTTTAGCCTCATCACTTGGACATCAATGGTAACCCTTTAGTGCTTTGGTTTTCTACGCATGGTGTCTCATGTGATGAATCCAGCATTTTTATTTTCCCTTTGTATTCCTACTTATACGCCCACCTTTCTCGAATAAACTTAGGTTGCGAGTGAGCGCCTGCCCTTGTAATTTCTTTTTCTTCGTCCGTGTGTTCTATTTCGCGCTTTTTTTTTCAGCTGTGCATTTTAAACAACATTCCCAACTTTCCGCTCCCCATTGAGAGACTGCCGTGTTCAGAAGCGAGACTACAGCAAGTCTTGCCTTTCCCTCGTGCTTCTTGTTGCTGCCCAGCCCATTTCTCGTCAGTTGTTCCTAATAGGCTGCACCCACGAGCCAGCCAAACATGTAGCGTGCTACGGTATTAGTAGTGAACTTTTGCGACCCTGCGGATTCAGTGAAAAAGCTTTCCCGTGTTTCCTAATTATGATAGCCAGCGAAACGATCGACCAATGCGCAACCCAGAAAAAAAAAAGTCGACCATTGTTGAAAACACGTACAAGCGCACAAAAAACACAAACACACGAAGAAACTGGGACACCACGAGCGCTTTCTTCGTGTGTTTGTTTTTTCTGCGCTTGTACGTGTTTGCAATGCACCAACTCGCCCAACAGTCCGTGCTCCTGACCATTGTTGGCCCTTTGCGCCAACCTTGGTCGACCGCTGTTTTACCGTCTTAGCGGAAACCGCCTGCAAGAAGCGACATATTTGTCTGCAACATAAGACCCCAAAAACTGCTGACTGATGCTACTTTCTGTGCGAACGGCGGAAGACAGGCGGCAGGAACCTGCTACACCAACTGGGAGCCGTTCGATTTGACAGACTTTCGAGCGGGAAGGACACAGCGGAGCAGCTCGTAACAGCAAGGTGTGCGCAGCGGCGCCCGTATTGCCGGAAATTGGAGTAACGCCAGCGTGTTCAGGTGGTATATGGTGCACAAGTACCTGTCGACTGCGCCCGGCCAGAGGGTGAAATTTTACGCCACGCATCTTCGCTTGGGAGAACATGAGTGCTCAACCGTACCTCTCCACCCTTTCTCCGTCGGTAAAATAAGGCGGTACACGACGTCTATCAGCTTGAACCCGCGGACACTAAAGCGACATCCAGCAATCCTCGCGAATAAATGTTCTTTTGCTTGTACATAACATCCCCCTGCTTATGTACACATTAATGTACTGACTGACCGAAGCGCGTTCTTCCCAGTGGCTCCTCGCTAGAGAAACGAAAACGCCACCACTTCAAGAACGCAAAACACTGCATTCGCCCCAGGTGCCCTTCTCCGTACTGCAACAAACGGAACAAGCGTGCGTACGGTGACACCCGGCAAGTCACTTGTAGTTCAACACTACGAGACACAAACGGAGAGCCCGACATATTGCAGTCTACAGGCCACTAAAAAGCTGAAGAAGTAGCAAACGTTTTACCAGGTGAACTCCGTAGGGCACGCTGAGCGACAGTGACGTTATATCGAGCGCAACCCCGTTGAGAGGCACGTGATGACCGTCGACCAAGGAGCACTCTCACTGTCTGTGGTCCGAGAGCTCCCATGCAGCACACATCGAAGGAAGCTTGCGAACTGACCAAAGAAGCGCCGCGGCGGAGAAGGGAAGCGGAGTCCCGCAGCAGGCTTCCTTTGTCTAGAAACCCCGACGGTGTAGGAGCGCCCGGGCGCAGGTTGACAGGCTTCAGCGGGCGCTGGCTTCGAGATCAAGGCCTATACAGCGAACAGTGGTCAAAACTGTTACACACCGCCACTTAACAGCAAACCACTCTGGAACAGCCGAACGTTAATTCTCTCAACTAATTAAGGCACGTTCGTTCTGTAAGAAGACAAAAGAGGCTTAGTAGCTTTCACTTTCCTTCTAAATTACAATTTATCGGCGTTTTTTAATTTAAACGTCGTTTAATCGCCCTTAATTTCAAGCTATCTAAGGCCAACACCTATTTTTTTTCGGTGACGTATAAATGAGAAATTGTGAGCTCTCAGGCTCCAGCAACATGTAAGGAAAAAAGCAGGCAACATATTACTATTGTTCTCATCAAGTATGTTTCTACTTCACTCCTCCAAGATGCATCCTATCTTTAGGCGTGATTATTGCAAACATCCATTTTTTTACTTATCCTTCAAACACGGTCTTATAAGTTCGTCATACCTCGCAGTGCGAAAACTTAGCTGCCATTAATAAAACACCTGTACAGGAGAGTCAGCGCTGGTTCCAAGGGACTAATTTCCTTTACCTGAACACCTTCTCACAACAACTGAATACGCACCAAGAAGTGCAGTGTCAGGAGTCTGAAAGTTTTTTTTTTAACAGCCTTTTACAGTCCGCCTACCACAATCGGAGCAAATAGACAGTAATGTCTTCCGTGATTCCCGAGGGCAACTCCATTAATTTATTGTTCTCACTAAAAAATTATTGCCTGCTTCTTTCTGGTTATGATAATTTTTTGCAGAAGCAAAAGACGGATTCATTGGTGATCAAGTTTATTGCCAGAAACCTTCCCGCCAGTCATTTCAGACACGCGACGTCCCTAAGAAAAAGGGCGGACAGCCACCGTTTCAGAGTAAACACCCAAAGACCGGTGTCGACGCAAGCATTTCACTCGCGAAATCGACCGCTGTTGGCAACGCCTGTATGTCGATTTTCTGTCTTGTCTAGCTACGCTTCCGGTGAGAGTGGTCGATTTGTTATTAGACAATCGATACAAGCCAGCTTCTATTTATCCTCGGTGTCCTTTTAAAGTCTGTAAATACAGGTAACTGATTACAGCTACTTGACACTCTAAACACAAGTTCGCCTATACTGAAGTAAAAAGGAAGTAAAGTGTCCTCTATCGTGCTCCATTTTAGGGGAACGGTACGGTGGCCAAGTTCCGCAGCAGATTTCGGTCATTAAATATACGGAATGCACACTCGTGGCAACGTAGGTATATAGTAACTCGGTGCAGCTTTCAGACTCTGCGCCGGAATTCTTGAGGTTTTCAAATAGAGGAGACTGAGACCTGGGTTAAAATCTTCGTTAACTGCTAGAACTTCACAACTTTTGAAGAGGAAATTTGTTTCCGTTGCCAACCGTAAGTATTCCGTATTTTATTGATGTACATTTACCCCTGGACTTGGGCAGCATAACCTGCCCCTAAAAGGGTGTGCACTATAGGACAGCTTACACCATTTTTACTTCTTTCTGTTTACAGTTGTGACAGCATATACGCGGAGCGTCTCCGGAGGGCTGCTATCTCCGGAGAGACATCTTCCCTTTTAAGGCACTTGATCAAGGGACTGCATGGCGCCAGGAATCGTCGGGTGCCGGGCGCCAAGGCTCACTACGAGTCTGAAGGTTGACAGCCTGGCCGTCATCTTTATAAGCACGCAACTGGTCAAACTTCCCCCGGCAAGAGTGACAGTGGCGCCGGCAGGATAAAAAAAAATGCCCGAGCCGCGGTGGGAAAATTCGGGGGAAGACGGGGAACCGCGCAGTCGCCGGCGTTGACAGGAGGCCGAGGGAGACGCTCCAGCCTGGAAAAAAGGATCGCCCTGATGGACGGGAGAAAAATTAATGTGGATTAGCTCAGCTAACCAAGGATATACAAAGCGAAAGATGTCCGCGTTCACTGTTCATTGGTGTTGACAATGTTCTAGATGGCGATGGCTTTGAGGAAAGGAAGGGCGCATAACGCCTAATTCGTGCTTTGATACATGTGGCGGTGGTGAGAGAGAGATGTGGCGCGGTTTTTACAAACGTAAAGGCCGAACTCCATGGGCCCTGTTCGGCGCGCAGGGCGCGCGCTTGGGTGCCCACGCACCTGCCAGAGGAAGTCTGCGCATGGGCGACGCGTCGGCCACCACCGAGCGCGTCCACGACGCTCGGATCCCACAGTGCCAGATATTCGGCGCCCGTGCTATATCCGGCGCGCCAGCATCGACCAATCAGTGGGTGTTCTGCTTCTCTGTCTTCAAGATGTGCTGTGTTCCGCTTTTTCTGCGCGTCAGAGTTGCCCCGCCGCGGTGGCTCAGTGGTTAGGGCGCTCGACTACTGATCCGGAGTTCCCGGGTTCGAACCCGACCGCGGCGGCTGCGTTTTTAAGGAGGAAAAACGCGAAGCCGCCCGTGCGCTGTGCGATGTCAGTGCACGTTAAAGATCCCCAGGTGGTCGAAATTATTCCGGAGCCCTCCACTACGGCATCTATTCTTCCTTTCTTCGTTCACTCCCTCCTTTATCCCTTCCCTTACGGCGCGGTTCAGGTGTCCAAAGATATATGAGACAGGTACTGCGCCATTTCCTTTCCCCAAAAAAACCAATTATTATTATTATTATGCGCGTCAGGGCGCAGTGCTCAGTGCGCACGGTGCACGGCGCGTAGTACGATAGGCGCTATACGGTCCGACGCTCTTAAAACGAGAAAAAGCCTGTCAGTTTTGGTGACGAGCAAGGCCCGAGACGACACCGCTGGCGATCTGTCCTCAAGAGCCCCCAGCGACCGAGCCTTGAGGCCAAAAACTGAGCCTCGGCAGTTCCTCCATTCCTTCTGGCGAAGATTTCGGCGCCAACGCAGCCGCATGTTAGCTTGAGCACCTGGAGCTGTCCACTGTACTTGATAACGTGCAATTCTTGAATATACCCGTTTTGTTCCGACCGAGTCTAACGTTGTCTCTTTGTCACGTGTAGACCCGCGCAGCATGCGGGATCGTCACAGTGTACGCGAGGAAAGCCGTACGTGCACGTATATACAGGAAAAGAATCAAACGTGACGACTGAGAGCAACGCAGTGCAAATCAATTATAAGCAAAGGCTCTAAGAACCGCAATCATACAGACGTATTCTACAGAAATGAGTAATGCCTTTCTATCAATGAAGGTCACAAATTAGCCAGTGGCGTAAATCGCGGGGGTGACAGGAGTGTCCTGACCCCCCTTCGCTTAGGGTGTGGGGGGAGGGACAGAGCATGCGAGCGTTCCCCCCCCCCCCCCCCGATATTCGTCCCGGGACTGCTCGGTCGGCGTCGAATGATATAAGCACAACACGGGGAAGATGCAGGAGCGAGGAGGTCTCTCCTTTCCACAGAATGACTCAAGAGAATCAGACGCTCAAAAAGAATGCTGTCATAATTAAAATCTGCCAACAATCAAAGGACTTGCCATAAATACACGTAACTTAAAACCTCGGTTTTAGGGCATCCAGCCAATCAGTGATTGAGACAGAGATGTTAAGGGGTATAGTCCTATGCGTTCGAGGGTCGGCACCGCGCAAACCGTCAAAGCTTTATTCAGGGTCTTTCTTTATTTCGGACTTGGCGAAAGTTTTAACAGTGCCCGAGACAGGCGCTGATAGATGCGACTCTCACTTTTGTGGCATGCAAAAAACTACTTGATATCAGCCGGCTTTGTTTAAAAAAAGGAAGTAAGTAAAACACATGGAGCAATGTTTGTCCCCACCACTTTCAGTTTCTTAAAACTGCTGGTCCGATCTGAATTTAGCGACGTTCCTTCCACCATCTCGGGCGCACGCGTCCTAGGAGCGCGCCCTTGAAGACGTCGTGTTATTTTCCGAAAATAAAGCTGTTCCTCCTCTTCCTAGGAGCCAAAAATAAAGCAACACGGAGGCTGTGGTCATAGAGCTATAAACCGATACTTGTTAAATTCTGTAGAAATAGCACAACCGCTAAACTGGAATGCTTAAGCAGCACAACGAAGGCTTTCGATTCGAGGAAAGCTACAGAACATAACTTCACATTCGGCGCTAGAGATCCGCACGCGCCGCTATCTGGACTAGGCCCGGCCCTACTCGCCATGTATACTTCGGTCCAGGCTCCGAACCCGACACCGGGCCGCTATCAGGGCCCGGTGATCATTCGGTTGTGCACGACAAGACCCGTTTGCTTTTCATGAGAGAGGGAGAGAGAGAGATAATAAACTTTTATTGTCCAACAGAGAAGGTGCGCGCCCTAACAACCTCGGCCACAGGCCGAGGATGTCAGGGGGAGACACCGCCTTGGATGCTGGGCGGGATGTCTTGTTCCTCGGCGGCTTCCTCAGCCAGTCGGACGAGTTTCCGCTGGGTCTCGGTGTCCGAGCTCCGCAGCAAGGCTTCCCAGGCTTCCTCGCTATCGATAGTCAGTGCCCTTCCCGGGCAAAAAGAGAATTTTCAGAAAATGTGGTACCTCCTCTCGCCGCAGTGATGACACTGATCGAACCTTATTTCCGGGAACATTGCGTTCACGAGAACTAGATTTGGGTATGTATAGTTTGTGGGGCCCAACGGGTCCTTTTCTAGCCGTTTAAAATGCGCGCGCTCTCTTCCAGCCATATAATTTCACGCGCAGGCAGCGCAACTGTGCATGACCGAAGAGTTGCTCGCCAGATGTGGCGATCGCTGCGGTGCATCCTTGCTATAAGGGCAGCGAAGCGGCGCGGGGGGCGGGGTCCTGCGGGGGCGTTGCTAGAGCACGGTCTCGGATTCGGCGGTCAGCACGAGCGAGCAGGATGTCAGTACATACTACAGGGACGGCGGGGCGGCACCGTACCGGTATGAAGAGCGCAGATGGAGGTGGCATCTGCAAGGATGGAATAGCTCTTTGGCGTGAATGGATGCTATGCAAGCAGCCAGGTTTCTTGTAGCGTTTAAGCCTTTATAGCTGCCGTCTGGTCTTATCCGCGTACGTCTTATACCTATGTTACAAGGGCGTTTTCAACGACAGTTCAGTTAACCGCCAGTTGGGGATTTCAACTGCCGTTGAACTCAACTGGAATCGCCAGATGTTACACGAGCACTTCGCGTTCAGTTCAGTTAGCACTCTAACCACATGTCCTCGCGTCTAGAGCGAACTGTAAATAAGAAAAAAAAGCAGTGTGTGCATTTTTTTCTTCTTTTAAATGATCGTAGTGTATATATTCTTTACTATAGTGACAATTATTTTTGTGTACTTTTTGCTTTGCGGTAGAAGTTTGCGGGTTCGAAGCACACTGAGCCAAGACAATCCAGTAAGAGGGCAAGTTTTTCGGTCCGTAGGTCGCCATCTTGTCAGTTGGCCGTTCAACTGGGATCCCCGATCTCATTCGAACTCAACTGCCGTTGAGATTTCAACGGCAGTTAGCACTGCCGTGTAACACCGCTGACTGCCGTTCAGTTCAACTGAGAATCAACTGAACTGCTGTTGAAAACGCCCGTGTAACAGGGGTATTACTGTATTTCCTGTTCTTTTTAACTGCCTTTTCGACTGTATTTTTGTTCTGTCGCGCTCAGGTGCAGCTTGTTTTCTTGCAGCCTTAACCTTGCGAGAGGTAGCGCATGCGTGGCTCCGTTGTTCTATGATGTGCCCCTTTTGAAGCGTTTTTTTTTTTTTTTGGGGGGGGGGGGGTCGGAATAAATCGGTCTTTTTGTACTGACTGTGGGTGTGTCACTCGTCGGCGCGACCACGGCTCGAGGACCCCGTTCTATAGAAGGCAAGGCCTTCAAGGTTTGGAGTCGCCTCCAGGCTATCGCCTGTTCATTATCCAGCGACGCGTCTGGCGGTGGCGCCAGCCTGCGTGCGCTCTAGTTTGTAGAGTTGTGCGATCTGTCCGAATTTCACCGTGCGCTCTCCGCTCGCTTGATCGAGGGGTCCCGACCAGTCCGGCGGTAAATACTTCGGGCTAGCTCGTGTGCCGCCTCGCTGCCAGGAACAGGCATGTGCCGGAGTCGAGATTAACTTGATTATTCTCGCAATGCTCTGCTGTGATAAAATTCTTTCCACAAGGGGCGAAATTATGCCCTTATCGAAATTTAGAATGGCAGTTTTGCTATCGCTGATAATGAATGTTGCTTCCGTGCTCACGCCAGCCAGCGCTATTGCAACTTCTTCCGCCTCCTCGGCCACTCTGGTTCTGATTGTTGTGGCCGTAACCGCTTTCCCTTGTCCGTCCACTTCTACGGAGACCGCCTTAAGGTGTCGCCCGTGCGCCGCGTTTGTATACGCCACTTGTTTGGGTTGCATGTTGCAGCATCGGCCGATGGCCTCCGCTCCCTTTTCTCGCCTAACCCCATTGTGTTCAGGGTGCATGTTCCTCGGTAACGGTGCTATTACGTACCAACTTCTCTCTGACGTTGCTCTCCAACTCTTCTGTGGCCTTACAGGCCCGTCTGCTTTTCGTGAAGAAACTTTGCTCTTAAAAAGAAGACAAAAACATTAACAAGCAGTAAATGGATATCTGTGCCGCAGCTGAAGAAGTTGAAGAAGACAAGAAGCACAACATCCGGTTCACACCAGAGACCAGGGGCTGCTCAAGCTGGCCACAAAAGAGCACTGTATGCCATCCTTTACACCTTTTCAGTGGCTCGTGAAGGACAGAGCTCCCTTCGAGCACGGCTGGTAGCTTCATAATAACGTCCGAACACCCCAGATCCCAAGAGGGGGATCCGCAACCCCAAGGGCATGGGTTGCACAAAGGTTGTCCGAAAACGCTAAGTGCCTCCAATTAGTCAGCTTTCTTAAGTCAGTAACGCAGGTGAAGATACCATTCCACTGAAATGGAAAGCATCCATCGCGAAACATTGAGATCATTTAACTGTGCGCATGGGGCACTACACGTGGTTTGTATATCCCGTTTCGTGCGTATAAGGCAGCGCTGCGAAGTGTGCAGAAGTCGTGCGTCCGCGGAACCATATTACTCCGCCAAGTATCTTTCGTCCTTCTCGAAAACTCGGTGAGTGGTTGAAAACGAAGAGCGGTATAAACGAAGTGGTGGCACTGGATATTACGGTCGAAGCTGTAATGCTCCAAGTACTCGGACCTCCTGGATATAATTTTCACTGAGTGTGAACTACTTTTTAGGCGTGGATGGAGTAAACGCGATTCGCCCTGCCAGCAGCGTATCAGACCGCCAAATTGATTCTTACTCCTCGATGTCTCGACAAGTTGGAGGACAAAAATGTGGCAAGAGGTAAAACGAAGTCGGAGATTCCCATTCACGGCACTTAAGGGCTGTCGCAATTAAATATCTTCATCTTTTAGTACGTTCCGCAGGAGTTCCCTCTTCACGTTGTCATACGGACCGCTTACGTCCAGGAAGGTTAAATACAGAGATCTGCTTTCTGCCTTAACTATTGCTATGCATTGGGTAAGCCCGAACAGGCTATCATCTAAGGGCCTACCCCTTCTGAACCTGTTCTGAAGTTCTTCTTGTATCCTAGTACTTTTTACCTATCAGTGCATTTTTATTTTCACCGCTTGCAATGCCAGCCTGTACATAGCAGATGTTATCGTAGTCGGTAGGAAGGATTTTATGTTCATCTAATTTCCATTAATAAATCAAATTTATTTTATTCTGTCTCCAACTGTGCGGAATTTGCTTATTTGTTATGACTGTCTCCAATGCTTTTTTCAGCATTTCTTTGCTTCCTGGGCCAAGTTAATTAATCAGCTTGATTGGAATTCCGTCTATCCCTGTGGATGTGCATTTAGGCATATTTGCTTCTTCCTTTTTTCAGCTAAGACAGATCAGTTCTAACTTGTTTTCTATTGTTCTGTCGTGTGTTGTTCCCTCATTTGGGAGCATCACCCCATCGTCGAGCCTAAATGACTGGGCTATAACTGATGTAATGTAGCTCACAGCGTCGTCTCCCTTAGCATCTTGAATTTGTTCCTCCTTTGATTCGTTTTACCCAGCCAGCTTATATAGTTCCGGAATTTTCTTGGCCAGCCTTTAGTTGCATCGCAAACTTCAGCCAGCCAGCGATCAGATGACTGCTTTATTTTAGCCTGGACAAAATACCTGCACCTGCTGTTTCTTTTGTCGATATGATTCCCTTTTTGCTATAGATCCCCTGCAACATCAGGGAGTAGGTTCTTGTAAACCAGCGCAACGGCTCGAAGCCACACAGAAAGGGACAAAACACAGCGCTGAACTAACAACAGAATAGTTTATTCAGGGCACCATGCAGTGGTTAAATACACGCTGGTGTCGCAGAATAACGGAAAAACAGAGAGAGACAAGAAAAATAACAAAGATATCGTTACACAGCCTAATCATTGTGATTGTACGAAAGCTTTGCCGAAGCACATAATCTATGACATTAGGGAGTAGTCAATGGTCGTCTGCCTGTTATGGAATTCCCACGTGATCTGTCCCTCAAATTTAGTTTATAATAACTAGGACTTGTGCCACTCACAGAAGTCTACCATTAACTTCCCGTTACAACCTGTGTATCCATCCAAATACTCCATGTGGCCATTCATGTCTACCACCAGAATATCGGCGCCGTCTCCAACCTGGTTTATATCGTCATGGAGACACTAGATCCTTGTTTTCTTGAGTGTATTTGTCCCCTGTCCCTAAATAAACTACCCCTAGCCGTGTCCTTTTACCGGCAATTGTACCTGATACCCAGACATGTTCTTTGCAAGTTGACTTTATTCTTTGCCAATTTGTTCCTTGTTGTATCAGCATACCTACCCCTCCTCCCTTCCGCTGTTGTTCTGATGCTCCCTTCACAGATGTAGCCATCAATGAATGGTGGATCTTCTACATCCCTGAGATGTGCCTCGCAGACCGCGTACACACCTACTCCTTCGTCTATTTCTAACCATTTCGCTCTTCTACCCCCTCGCATGTTTATGTAACTGATCCTGGTGTTAAATTTCTTTTAAGTAGATTTTGTTCCTGGTCCTCCTAGTGCCCATTTTTTGGGTTCAGCCGCCATTGTTACAGTTTCTACTTCGCTGCTACCTGCCTCTATGCCCTGAGCCGCCGTGGAGCCCTTAAAAGCGCTACTGCCCGGCCTGCCTGGCGCCAGCCGGTCTCTGCTCCTACCCTTCCACTAAAATGGATGCCATCTCGTGTAAAGCCTCTGCCAAAGACTGCACAAGGCATTTCCCTGTTTATGTCTGCCACTTCAAAGCATTTCTCCAGGCTTAACCTCCTTATCTCTCCGTTAACCGTCACCACGTCCTTGGCAACCTCTTCGTTCTGTCCTTGCACCTCCGGCACTGCGCACACCACGATCTGCACTCTGATCTAGTGCCTCGATGCGCGCCCCCCTCTGTCCCCCGGAGTTTGGCGCGCGCAATGAGGCACCCTACTCTGATCGCCTCTGGCGCCATCTATGAGCGAGCGGCGGTACTTTCGTTCGCTCGGCACAGCCGGTCTTGAGGGGAGCTCGCTCTCCTCCCCTCACGCTCGGTTACACCGACGGCGTCGCGGCTCAACCGTTGAATGGTCGTGTAAGAACTGTGCTCTAAAATGTCCACAAAGCACATGCGGATTGAGAGGACATCACTGCGAGAGGAGACACAACATGGTGAATGTTGTAAGAGTGTAGACCGCGCGATACACGTTGTGCATAACGGAACTGACGTATACTGAGCGCTTCATGCTGCTTAAGTGCAGCGAGCTGAAGTGCTAGCTGCATGAGGTGTTAATTCGAAGAGACACGCAGCGCGATGGCATAGCGCAATGAGCCGAGGACCGCCGAACCATGCACTGTCGCTAATCGCATCTCCTTGATTCTGGGTTTGTAGAAAATTTTGCCCATCGCCCTGAAGTGGCGTGCAAGACTAGCCAATGACTGCGGGGGGACGGGGGGGGGGGGTAACTTCTGATCCGTTTTGCGCGCGAAATTCTTGTTAAAAGCGCGCTCTCAGCGGAGCAGCAGCCGAAGTATGCCTCGCCATGGTATCTATGCAAGAAGTTAATGAAGGGAAAAAAATGAAGATGGGTTTTTGAGGAAAGGAAATGGCACAGTAATTGTTACACCTAAACCCAACCCTCCATAAGGGAAGAGAGGAAGGTGGGAGTGAAAGATGTGCTGTAGTGGAGGTCTCCAATTAATTTCGACCACCTGTGGATCTTTAACGTGCACCGATATCACAGCAGCGGAGATATGTCGCCTGGCACCGCATCGCCTCTCGGGTCCACCGGTGAGTCATATACCTTCCAATTTCATTGTCGCTTCTTTCATGGAAACTTCGTGCGCTGAGACGCTGGTTGATTGTGCGTGATTACGTGTATATATTCACTGATATTCACAGCTCGAACGCTGTCAGCATGCTTGCTTTATGTGGTCAAGCAATTATATCTTGACACCATGAATGCTCGGCGGAATGCGAAGATGTATGAAGCCTTTCGGCTGCTGGCATTTCGTGAAATGTGAATGTATGCAAGCGCTTGGGCCCGATCAGCGAGTAGCGTGCTTATCACCCGCGGTTACGGCATTGAACTTGATAAGAGTCCGGAGTTAGAAAAGTTGGTGAATCGTGAACATGACGAAGAACAGCGCTTGGACGCGGGACAAACACGTTACTGCACTGAGCCACATGTGTACAGCGGTGCATATACAACTGCGGAGAGCAATATATTTTGGCTTTTTTACGGTAATCATTGGTTCCTAACTAATTAGACGTATTAGCGTAGACGTATACTGGACGCCTCCTGCGCACACGCAGTGGCCCCACCATTGTTACTGCGCGTGCGCGGGAGGCATCCGGTAAACCGGTTTTAAGCCTCCGCTAATATGTCTCTGTTACGCTAAAAAAGTCTATTCATGCACGAAGACCTGTTTGTTAGCGGATACTTCCTTGACTTGTAAACCTCGCTTTGTGGTTGCTCACGTGAAGGTCCACTGGAAAAACCTTCAGGATACTGTGATGACCCCCATAATGCGCAGGTCCACACGGGACGGAGAGGCAAAGAGACACCGTATGGCTCAGTTTAAACAAACAGGTATATTCAATAATTACACATGATTAAGGTTATACATCAGAGGCTGGGGCGTCCGAGCTTACGTGCCGACGACTTCATGGGGGCGATGGAGGGGCTCCGGAGTTGGGCTCGAGCGGTTGCTGGCAGAAGCTGCACGCCGTCGGGCTTCGGCGCTGAAGGCCCTCTTGGCGAACGATGTCGTCCTGAGCGTTCTCTTCCGTTTCTTCGAGGATGGTTCACAAACCCTTCCTCTAGTGTCGTTCGGCTTGGAAGATGAACAGGAAGCGAGCTTGTAGATGATGACAGCAGAGCATAATTTTACAACAGAACAAACTTTGCACTTCTTTACTCATCGACCGGGCAGGTTAGTGCCTAAGTAGCATCACATTACATGCTAAGCATGGAGCCCCAGCTCAGACTGAACTGCATCCGTTTACATGCGCTTTTAAGCACTTGATTAACAAAGGACTAAGGGCGGTCATTTCCAGTGGCCCGCCCAAAGCATCAATTCTCCAATCCAAAATAACATGCGAGATGGGGACCACCCCTTGGGCTGGGCTTAGCCTCGACCCCAAAGTCTGTTAACAATACAGACTAAATAAACAACAAAAACGCCACCACTCTCTCTCAAGTGAGAGTATACACAGGCTCTCTCTTCGGAGCTAATTCACTAGCGCCTGTCTTTCCACATTCTTGGCGAGTACTGCCTGTCCGCCATGACAGGTGTCCGTCGCGGCCCTTCTGGGAAGCTGTGGGTGCCTTCCCGGCGATAGCCCACGACAAAGGGGGGGGGAGGGAAAGAATGTCGTCTTCGCGGTTTCGCATAGCGTCGGCTGTGGTACGGCGCGCTCTGGCCCGCTGACAGCTCCCTTGTCCTGGAATGTAACCGGAAATTGGGGAGGATAAAGCCTGTTTCCCCGGGGCGGCGGCGGGACCGGTTTTTCTGGTCGTCACTCAAAGAGCATGGCTGGGTAATTGATGATGCCGCTGTCACGGGTCTCCGTCTATGCCGCGCCGTCGAACGTGAATCCTCGTAGCACACACGGAACGTCACACTCGCTCACCCTCCAGAAGAATGTTCTCCGAACATTTGAGTCCACGCAGCTCCCCTTGTCTTTCTCAATCGCCTCGCACAGTGCGTCCGACAAAACACTTTTCGCTGCACTCAACACCACTGCACAACACCATATGCCTCCGCTGTCAATACTGGCGTCTCCAGGGGCAGCACTGATCTTCTTTTACAGATAAACATGAAACTCAGCACCCAAGCCTCTCCTTTCTAGTCCAAACTGGACGAAATAAATTTACCACAGTTACAAAGGAGCTCCCACTTCTAGCACGATCACGGCACAGACAAAAATATAGATAACGAAAGGAAGTAGGGCAGGTTCTGCATGCGCTCCGCATGCTCTCCTGTGCAGGTGTTACTTAATGACAGAAAGGTTTAACTACCAACTCCGATAACTTAACACATAAGCACATAGCAATGTTATGAGCTGCGGCATTACACAATTCTAACCAGTTCACAACTCCGCTCTGTTTACGCCATTAGTCCGACTTAGCTTTCCGATTTCGCAGCGGATATCGGCCTTCATGAGTCATACTAAGTAAGTCTGTGCCCCTTTGTCTGCTTTGGGACTCGCGAGGGCTCGTGGCAGGAGCCTCTCCTGGCGTTATCTGCGCGGCAACCTCGCGCGCTTCTTCTTCTAGCAATGCATGAAGTAAATCCGGTGGCATTCCGGCCGTCAGCTCGGGCGCCTGCCGAACAAATGCAGGAGAGGGCGTTTCTTGCGAACTATCTGCGCGCTTCGCTTCACTTCTGTCCCCATCAAAATCCGCTCTTTCCCTTTCCTCATTTCGTGAGAACTGAACCGGTGCCGACTTGAGGCGATTTGCGTGTATCCTTATCAAACGCCGGTTCACGTCTCGGACTCTGAAGTTTACCGGAGAAAGCTTCTCGACAACCTCGCACGGTCCTCTCCACTTCGTCTGGAACTTACGAGCTAGCCCAATCTGCCTTTGGCAGTTTTCAATGTACACGCTGTCTCCCACATCAAACGGCGCGTCTCTAGCACTGCGATCGTGCACCTCCTTCCTGCGCTTCGCCGCTTTCTTTAAGGACTCCTTTGCGATGTCCCTCGCCACTTGCAAGCGCGATTCTAGCTCAACCTTATAGTCGTCCAGTGAAGCGTATGGGACACGACGGGGGCCCTCTGGCACTTCACTAGGCTGGTCCGGGTCTCGGCCGTAGAGAAGAAAGAATGGCGATTCGCCCGTGCTCTCGTGTGCTGCGGAATTGTAGGCAAACATTGCATACGGGAGCCACAAGTCCCAGTCCCGCTGGTCGCGCGAAACAAAATGCGACAGGAACCCGGCCACGGTTTGGTTCAGTCGCTCCACCGCGCCGTTGCAAGCCGGATGGTACGGTGTTGTCTGCTTCTTAGCGATCTTAAGCAGCTCGCAAACTCTCCTCATTAGCTGCGACACGAAGTTCGTTCCCCGATCTGTCAAGAGTTGCCTCGGGGGTCCATGTCGGAGCACGATCTGTTCGACAAATGCTCTTGCAACCGTGTCTGCCTTCTGATCTGGGAGTGCTACCGCTTCCGCGTATTTTGAAAGGTGGTCGACAAATACTAAAATGTACTTGTTTCCGGAAGTGGTCGTGGGCAATGGGCCCATTATGTCCATACCTGTCCGCTCGAAGGGAGCCGAAACCTCAGGGAACAGCTGAATTGGAGCTGGTCTTCGTCCCTTGGGTGTTTTTCTTTCGAGACAGGAATGACACTTCGCACAGTAGTCTCTAACATCCTGTCGCATGCCACTCCAAAAGTACAAACGCTCCACACGCCTGCGTGTCTTTGCTACGCCAAAATGACCGGCGCATGGCGCATCGTGAAACTCGCGAAGAACCCTTTCTGTCCACGACCGAGGTATGACGACTCTCTCCCAAGCGGTTTTCTCTGGTCTCCCTTTCCTGGTTGGCCTCGTGCGCCGACACAGGGTGCCGTCTTTGTCAATGAAATAACCTAGCTGTTCGGGGTGAGACGGTGCGCCCTCTAAGCTTTCGATTATTCGCTTCAGGTCAGGATCTTTGCACTGCTCTGTGCGTAATTCGGCGGGGTCGACTACGGGGACAAACTCATCTATAGCTGCCACGGCAGCTGTGCGGCTGAGTGCATCAGCATTCAGATGTGTCTTTCCTGACTTGTGCTCAACTTCAAAGCAGTATTCCTGCATGTGTAGATTCCATCTAGCGAGTCGCGAGCTAGGGTCCCTGACACTCATCACCCATTTCAGAGGATGGCAGTCTGTGACTAGCTTGAATTTGCGGCCGTAAAGGTAGCATCTGAAGTGCTTTACTGCCCAGACAACGGCGAGGCACTCCCTTTCCGTAGCTCCGTACTTTTGTTCTGTGGGGCTCAGCTGTCGGCTAGCAAAAGCAACGGGATGTTCTTTGCCCTCGATAACCTGAGATAGCACGGCACCAACTGCGAACTTTGACGCATCTGTGGCCATAACGAAGGGCAAACTAAAATCCGGGTGGCGCAACAGCGGTGCACTCATTAGCTTCCTTTTCAGGGCCCCAAAAGCATTCTCCGCGTTTTCGTCCCAGCGAAAGGCGACATTTTTGGCTGTTAAGGCGGTGAGCGGCTTAGCGAGCTTGGCGAACTCCTCTATGTGCCTTCGGTAGTAACCGATCAGGCCGAGAAACTGCCGGACCTGGCGGACGCTAGTCGGGGATGGAAAATCCGAGACACACCTTAGTTTCTCAGGGTCCGGTCGCACGCCGTCAGCTGAAACAACGTGCCCGAGGTATTTCACCTTGTTTTTGAGGAATTGGCACTTAGAGGGCTTCAGCTTGAGACCCGCTGCTCTTAGTCGCACCAAAACCTGCTCAATATCGCGCAAATGGTTATCAAAACTGTCACTGTATATGATAATGTCATCCATATACACGAAGCACAGCCTCCCCAGAAGACCTGCCAAGATAACATCAGCGGTTCTCTGCCAGACAGCAGGGCTGTTGGCCAGACCCATCGGCATTCTTTTCCATTCATAGTGCCCTGAGGGCGTGTTGAATGCCGTTTTCTCGGCATCTGCCGGATCCATTGCTATCTGCCAGAATCCCGCCGCCATGTCCACTACCGTGAAGTACCTGGCAGAGCCCAGCTGAGAAAGCGTCTCCTGTATATTGGGGATGGGGTATGGATCGATGCGAGTTACGGCATTTAGTTTGCGGTAGTCCACTACCAATCGATACGAGCCATCTGGCTTTTCCACTAATAATGCTGGTGCTCCCCAGGGTGACTTTGAGTGTTCGACAATGCCGCGATCAATCAGGTCCTGCACCTGCCGCTCCATCTCCTCACGTTGGGAGTAAGGAATCCTGTACGCACGCTGGTAAACGGGCGATGAAGTGCCGGTTTCTATCCTGTGCTTTATAACGCCACAGCAGCCCAAATCCAGGTTAGACGCGGCGAATACCTCCGAGTAGTCGTTCAGCAAACCAGCCAGAGCCTCCCTCTCCCTGGATTTTACGTGAGAAAGATCGAACGACACCTTTGGAGCAGCCGAAGGACTAGCATGCTCTACAGTTGCGAGTACCGTATCGGTGGGCTCACGTTGCTCTATCGCAGAGGTGAAGAAAGCCAATGTTTTGTTCTTGGGAAGGCTCAGTGGCTGCTGGCTACAGTTAACCACCCGTAGGGGCACTCTGTGGGCATCATTAACTGTCACGAGGCACGCGGCTGCCTTCAGGCCATTGCTGAGAGAGTCGACCGGCTCAAGCACTCCCACGGCGCCGCTCTCTACATCTGAAGGCACAAACGCGTACAAAATGTGCTCCGACCAAGGAAGGACGACCGCCTCCTCGACCAGCCGGACGGCAACCCGCGAATATACCTTCTCCAATGATCCCACTGTTTGACGGGTGTCAATATCGGTAATGCGAATCTCAGCCCCTCTCCTGTTCAAAAACGGAACTTTTGAGCCGCCCGCATTAACCTCTTCCTCAGAGAATGAGACTACTACCTTCCCTTTTCTCAAAAAATCCTGCCCTAATATACCTGACACTCCGTTTGGCAGAGACACCGTGTCCGGGCATACGTAGCAGGGGTGCTCCAATGCAATTCCGCCGAGAGAGAAGTGTAACCGGTAGAGTCCACTTATGCCAAGAGGATCCCCCGTTATGCCTACAAATTTGGTTGCCATACCACCAGACGCTTCCAACACCTCGCGGTCCCCCTTCCTTCGAAGCGTGTTAAAACTGCTCTCCTTAAGCAATGTCACCTTTGACCCCGTATCTATCAACAATTCCATACAAAAACCATTTAACTTGCAACGCACAACAGGGCATGCCTCGTCGGCCACACAAACTACCACCACCTCATCATCTACTGCTCCCTCCCCACGCTCCTCAGGCTGGGGAGGACTAACTAGTTTTTTGACTCGGTATCTGGAGCCCCGCTGTAGGCTTGCTTAGGGCATGTCTCGCCTGCTTCTCTTTGTGGCTCCCCACGGCGCACGTTTTGGCAGAACCTGGCGATGTGTCCGCGACCCTGGCAAGCGAAGCATACGATTTCTTCAAAATCTCGCATACCGCGCCTGTAGCTTTGTGGCGGTCTCCGGTTTCCAGCGAATGAGCGCTGTTGAGCGCGCGCTTCAACCTGGTGTTCTACCTGCTGAGATAGCAGCTGTTCTAAGCGATCTAATCGCTCTGTCAAGAGAGCAACCTCAGGGTTGAGCACCGCTCTCTCTATGACGCGTACTCTCGCTGCGGCTGTCGTTAACGCCTCATTTCGTTCCTCATCCAATGCGGCCTCCACGGCTTGGTCGAAATTGCTCGGCTTGCGCGAGAGCACGAACCGGCGCACGGGGTCTTGCAGACCAGCCACGAACAAAGCGGTCATTTCCTCTTTAAGTAGTTCCTCCGCGTATTTCTTCCTTAGCTGGTCTCCTTCCTCCTCCCTGCTTAACGTATCGCGTGCTAGGCGCTGAAGCCGCGACGCAAATGTTCGCACGTCCTCCCCTACCTTCTGTTCGGCGTCACGGAACCTCTGTACCCGCACGTGACGTGGTTCAGTGTCGAAATGCTCAAACGCGAGCTTCTTAAATTCCGCAAATGATTTTGTGGATTTTACTTTTTCGTCTCGCCATGCAAAATCATGAGCAGCTCCTGCCATCTTACACCTCGCCATTCCCAGCATTTGAGCATCGGACCATCCCCCCATTTTCCCAATCTCTTCTAGCATGGAAAAGAAATCGCAGATTGGAATCCCTGTCTTATCTCCCGTAAACGTCGGAATGACGCTTCCTAATGCCAGCATGCTTGCTCCGAGCGACGGCTGTGCGAAATCGCAGATTGGAACCCCTGTCTTATCTCCCGTAAACGTCGGAATGACGCTTCCTAATGCCAGCATGCTTGCTCCGAGCGACGGCTGTGGAGTGGGAGCTCCCTCAGATACAGTCATTTTTTTTTTCAAGCCCTCCAGTGCCTCAAGCCTCTCAAATGGGGGTAAAAGTCCCACAATTAGTCCCGTGATTCCCTTTTGATTACAATTTTGAAGTCATGAATGTCACAGCATTCAGAGGACATTTGCTTTTGAGACCCCACTTCTGACACCAGTGTGATGACCCCCATAATGCGCAGGTCCACACGGGACGGAGAGGCAAAGAGACACCGTATGGCTCAGTTTAAACAAACAGGTATATTCAATAATTACACATGATTAAGGTTATACATCAGAGGCTGGGGCGTCCGAGCTTACGTGCCGACGACTTCATGGGGGCGATGGAGGGGCTCCGGAGTTGGGCTCGAGCGGTTGCTGGCAGAAGCTGCACGCCGTCGGGCTTCGGCGCTGAAGGCCCTCTTGGCGAACGATGTCGTCCTGAGCGTTCTCTTCCGTTTCTTCGAGGATGGTTCACAAACCCTTCCTCTAGTGTCGTTCGGCTTGGAAGATGAACAGGAAGCGAGCTTGTAGATGATGACAGCAGAGCATAATTTTACAACAGAACAAACTTTGCACTTCTTTACTCATCGACCGGGCAGGTTAGTGCCTAAGTAGCATCACATTACATGCTAAGCATGGAGCCCCAGCTCAGACTGAACTGCATCCGTTTACATGCGCTTTTAAGCACTTGATTAACAAAGGACTAAGGGCGGTCATTTCCAGTGGCCCGCCCAAAGCATCAATTCTCCAATCCAAAATAACATGCGAGATGGGGACCACCCCTTGGGCTGGGCTTAGCCTCGACCCCAAAGTCTGTTAACAATACAGACTAAATAAACAACAAAAACGCCACCACTCTCTCTCAAGTGAGAGTATACACAGGCTCTCTCTTCGGAGCTAATTCACTAGCGCCTGTCTTTCCACATTCTTGGCGAGTACTGCCTGTCCGCCATGACAGGTGTCCGTCGCGGCCCTTCTGGGAAGCTGTGGGTGCCTTCCCGGCGATAGCCCACGACAAAGGGGGGGGGGGGAGGGAAAGAATGTCGTCTTCGCGGTTTCGCATAGCGTCGGCTGTGGTACGGCGCGCTCTGGCCCGCTGACAGCTCCCTTGTCCTGGAATGTAACCGGAAATTGGGGAGGATAAAGCCTGTTTCCCCGGGGCGGCGGCGGGACCGGTTTTTCTGGTCGTCACTCAAAGAGCATGGCTGGGTAATTGATGATGCCGCTGTCACGGGTCTCCGTCTATGCCGCGCCGTCGAACGTGAATCCTCGTAGCACACACGGAATGTCACAATACGTTCCGGATGTCGCACAAGGCCCGCAACCCCACACTAAAGAGTGGTGCTGCTGCAGCACACGACAACGAAGAATATTTTGATGACGACGACGTTTCCACCAAATGGTTTTGTTTATGACCAAATGTTGTTTCTGAGAGTCATTGGTCATCCATAATTATGCTGAGCTCTATGCTTTTCAAAGTACAGGACGCTGGTCATTTACAGTGATGCAAAAATTTTGCCATCATTAATCCGCCAATGGTTTTTAGCAATCACGGCGTTTATGCGCATTTTCATACCAGTTCCTTTGCCCTCCAGTCATTCAAGAAGCTGGCATCTATATTGCATGATGCAGCTAGCCAAGATTTCGGACAGCATCACTGCGCCATGTTCGAGGAGCTGTCCGGCTGGTCATTACAAAATTGTGCTGCGAGGCTGCTTTGCTTCCTTGTATCTTTTCAGGACTACAGGTAACCTGGAGCCACTGCCAACCAATGACTGTACCACGACAGAGACGAGACAATAGATCAGATTTTCACAAGTATTTACGTAGAGGATTCGACATGTACAGATACTGCTGCAGGAGACAGCGACACAGGGATGCAGCATACGCCACAACTGTTAGTTGGGGAATATGCTGCTGGTCCTAACAACACCGTAAAAAGGTCTATGACGACGAAATTAATGTCTTTCGATAATAGCATAAAATGAAGTTGATGAGGCTAAGCATTTTGGAATGATAATTGCTTCCTATGTCAGGCAGTGCCCAAAAAGGCCACATATGCAAATGCAAGCTGCTGTGCTTGCGACAGCAGCAAAGTATGTGCAATTCTCAGGCTGACTTTTTTTTTCTTTACCATTGTCTCCCTATACATGTGAATAACATAAGCACACATTGGAGTGAAAATAGAAGCTCTACTTTTCGTTTGTTTTCTGGAAATGTCATGAGTTTCTCCATATATGACATCCCTCAGCACATAGCCAGAAGTTTCAAAAGCAGCAAAAGATATTAGAACTGGAACCTAAATTATAACCTATACTCCGTTCCAAACATCATGTGCAATGCTGTCACAGCTAGCGCTCTTGTTTGAGCTGCCTGCATCCGCGACCAAAAAGTAGTGCGTTATTTGTGGTGTGCGAAACATAGCAAATGCTTTGTCTGTAGGCTCACCACATAACACATTTGTCATGAGCTGGATTAAATGCACTGTTATTGCTGACAACACGCTGTCGGTTTCTCGTGTCATAGACCACTTGGGCACAGAACAAGCGCAGAGTAACACAACTCCTTTTATTTTCCCGTCCGGACTACTTCCGTATCTTTCACAGCGTTGCACCTGATGTATGAAACGGAGTATAAGTGTAAGTTTTACACTCTAGGTCTTGGGAGGATATGTTCAGTGTTGACCTTCAGCAAGCTACACAAATGCCACACTGAATGTACAGCCTCTGTCGCAAGTATGAGGCCCAAGGTGATTGTTTCTGAGCCGTGTAGTTGGCTCAGAATAAATATGCATTGATTGTAAACATGTGCTTACACGTGCTGTCTTTTAAGAAAATAGCTCCTTGGCTCCCGTCAGGCTGTTCTATTAATTTATTTACAAGATACTGCAGGTGAGTACCCAAGCAGGAGTGGCATACAGAAACGATACATAAGCGACATAAAAATAAGCATCAGATTGCAACTATACAAACTATGCTAACACATGTGTTAGAACTGCAAACTAAAAAGGTACATTACACTTCAATCCTGGAAGTACAAACTGAAGTCAACATGTGTGAAGTATGATGTTTGGTTTCCATGGCAGACAAACATTTGGCGACCTTAAATACTTAGTTTCAGTATCTCTAGAGGCTGGAGAGAGCAGGCAGGTTATATGAACTGGCAACTGTCCTGGGGGAAAGGAGAATTTGTAAAAATCAGTCTCTTTAACCAAGGAGCAAGGTTAAAGGCAATCACAAGATGAAATAAGCGCAAGAATTCTGATGCCATAACTTGCTTACTGAAGTGCAACATAAGATTGTTGATTTTGTTTACAGCTGTGACTGTTTAGTACAGCAACAGAGTGCACTAAGGACCATGAGCTGTTGTTACCAACTGCTGCTTCTTTTTAACCTGCGCTTTTAGTCATGCAGATCGATAGAATGGCAAGTTTCCGAGTGCATTGTGCAATGAGTGAAATCAATTGATGACCATGATTACTATACTATATCTCTCTCAAATTTTACAGGTAGAACATTATTTTCTAAGAATTGCATGCTTGTACTATTTTTTGTGTTTTTGTGGCAGGAGTATGCATTGTTAAAATAGTCATAATGATAAGCAAGTCAGCGCTTAGCATCTTTGGATAGCTGCAGGCTTTTTCCTATTTACAATTTGTGATTATGCTATACAACGAAGCGAGATGGCTTCAAGTATGTACTGGTACAAATATGCAAGTACAAAGCTTTCCAAGACAGTCACAACTGCTGCCATAAATGTTTAAATGTTTTAGGTCAGTTCGACAAAAGTTATGTGTGTAATTTTACATATTTGTGATATTTACTGAAGACTTTCTGCATTGTGGTTTCTAATGCAATGTGATGTTTTCTCAAGAGAAGCTGGTAAGTTTTGTATTTTCATTTCTGTTATGTGATGCATAAGGTAATTTTCACCTTTTAGTTTCTTTCAGACGTGATTTGCTCAGGGCAAACATAAGTTACTTCTCTAGTTAATTTTTCTTAAATGAGACAGGAAGAGTTATTTGTGAGTTTCAATTTATCAATTTCTGTACTCAAAGCAGCAGGTAATTTACGTTTCTGACGCGCAATATTTTCCCACAATGTTGTATCTTCATGTTCTGTGATATTGAAATGATGTAGTGCAACAGTGCCGCCTGTACTCTTGAAGAAATAAAAAAGTGAGAACAGCCTGTGATGAGGTCCGACAGGGGGAGCAATGGTCACCAGCCCAAACCCTGAAATAATGGCTTCTTTCACTCCCATGGTGCAACCCGTAGGATATAAATAAGGGCAGTCAGGAGCGACGAGAGGCAATAGTTCCTGAGCTACGAGGAAGCGTTAGCCCTACCCCTCTTCCCTAAGCTTCCCCCCGTGGACCGTCGGAGTCACCACTGCGGTACTGGTGCCCACCAGAAGTTCTCACTGATCCGATGGTTCCGGTCGTGGCAGTGTAAATATCCCATGCTCAGACTCGTGGACTTAGCATTGCAGCACTGGCTGCACACTGGAGCCCTCTTTACTTCCATGGCCTCCGATCAGCTCCCCTTATCGTTTGCGGCAGCGTCCCGTTGCGTTAGTGTTCTCTCGGACCCTCAAGCAAGTTGTCGGACTCTTATAATCAAATAACCCCCGGGTCTGTTCTCTGAGTTGCACAACCCTCCGTCGCAATCAAGGGTGCTCCCAACTACTAGCGACAAAGTGGTGGAGGTGCAGGACAGGCTAACTGTTCGATGGTACAGGTGAGGGCCTTCACACTCTCTTGTAGGGCGTCGAACATTTCAGTCGTTACGACTCGTGCAGTCGATGCCTCATCACTCGGAGGCATCCCCCAGTTGTGCTTAGGCGCAGTGGTGCTTCTTGAATCACCGGAAGCCGCCGATAAAAACGGCGAGGCCGCTGCAAAGCCTGGGAGGGGATGAGTTGGCATGGCCGCCGTGGCGTACCGCGCCACAGCACCTACGTGCGTTAGCCTTTGCAAGTGCTGCAGGAAGTCAGTCGGTGTTTTGGGGTTGGATATGGATACCCTTTACATCATTTCTGGCTGCAGCCCTCGCAACGGGCAGCGCACTTTTTCAGTCTGTCACGGAGGTGTTGGCCCAAGCACAGATGCAGTACGCTTGCCACATACTCTCGAGGTGTTTCGTCGGGCTGCTGCCACCTCTTTTGTAGCTGGATGTAAGCCCTATCTCTAACATCTTCTCCGGAAAAACTGTCGCAGAAGGCCTGCTTCCACTGGTCCAGGTTTCGAGTTGCCATGTTGGTGATTCCCGTAGCACGGCTGGCGGGCCTTGTCGCCGAAAGCGAAAATGAGATTGTGCACCTTCTGCGTGTAGGACCACCCTACTGCTGCCGAATAGCGTTCATACAGACGAATCCAGTCTTAAACGTCCTCATCGGTCTTTGCGAAAAAATGCGGAGGTGGCCACAAAGCCATGCTTGCTGCTGATAGGTATCGGTGCTGCCGTCCATAGCTATTTTGATTGTGCAAGTACGCAGAACGTGCTCAATAAAACCTTCTGTCATTAATCTTATGGCACTTCTTTACTTTGATACTCGTTTAGCCATGGTTTTAATTTCAAGCAACCGGTCAAATCGCTCATTTAGAGACCTCCGTTGATGTTCACACTCGTCTTGCCATTTTTCGATCGGGTCGATGCATGGCGGATTCATTGCCTAAGTTCGTTTCCGGCGGTCGTGACGTTGCTGCGTTCACGATTTTTTTTCATTCATGGTACAGGTTGAGTGCACCCCGCACCTCCACCACTTTGTCACGAGTAGTAGAGAGCATCCTTGATTGCGACGGAGGGTTGTGCAACTCGGAGAACAGACCCGGGGGTCTGTTGATAAGAGTACAACAACTTGCTTGAGGGTCCGACAGCAGGGGGATAAAACACTAATGCAGCGGGACGCTGCCGCGAACAATTAGGGGAGCTGATTGGAGGCCATGGAAGTAACGAGAGCTCCAGTCTGCAACCAGTGCCCCAACCCAAGTCCACGGGTCCTAGCACGGGATATTTACACTGCCTCAACCGGGAACCATCAAGTCAGTGAGGGCTTCTGGTGGGCACCAGTACCGCAGTGCTGACTCCGACTGTCCACGGCTAGCTTAGGGAAGAAAGGGGTAGTGTAGCTCGGGGACCACTACTTCCCGTCGCTCCCGACTGCCCTTTTTTATACCCTACAGATTGTACCACGGGAGTGAAAGAAGCCATTAATTATATCAAGGTTTGAGTTGTTGACCGTTGCCCCCCTGTCACTAATGATGTACATCCACTTCCTCGAGTAGACGATGTCGTGAATACACTGCAAGGCTCCCATTACCTCACATTAGACGTGGCGTCTACGTATTGGCAAGTTCCCATCCAGGAGGCTGACAAGGAGAAAACTGCCTTTTCCATGATGCACGGACTCTACGAATTCAATGTTGCCCCCTTTGGTCTCTGTAATGCTCCTGCCATATTTCAACGCATGATTAACAAATGTTAACGTGCCAGCTCTGGAAAGTCTCCCTTGCATACGCTGACGTTATCGTCTTCTCTAAGACCGCTGACGACCACTTAAGTAACCTCAGGAGTGTCCTTAGCGCACTGGATTCAGCGGGAATCTGCCTACAGCCTAGAAAATGCCACATCGCGGCAGACAGTATTAAGTACCTCAGCCACATAACCGATGGGCAGTCGCCAAGACCCGACCCCAGCAACGTCCATACGATCGAGCAAGCGAGGGCACCGAAGAACGTGAAGCAAGTACACAGCTTCCTTCGCCTCGGTAACTACTATAGACATTTTGTGAAAGATTTTGCTCGCATCTTGCGGCTACTCATGGAACTCACCAAAACAGGTAAAGCCTGGGAATGGGGCGGCGAATGCCAAAATGCCTTCAAGGAGCTAAAGCAGCGCCTGATCAATTCACCGGTACTACGGCTTTTTAATCCCAGATTGCCGGTTGAGGTCCAAACAGACACCTGCGGGTATGGGATCGGCGCAGTCCTTGTGCACAAGAACGGCACAGAAGAGTTCGTGGTCAGTTACACCAGCCGACACCTAGAAAAGGCCGAAAGGAACTACAGCACCACCGAACAGGAATGCCTCGCTATAGTAATTGCTGTCAGACAATTGCGACGATACCTATTTGGGAATTTGGGATTCCATTTACTGCTGTCACCGACCAAGTCAGCCTGACATGGCTCATGACAACCAAAAATCCGAATGGCTGCCTCACGCGATGGCAGTTTACTTCCCCAGGAGTTCAACGTCAGCCTCAAACATCGGTTAGGTGTCAAGAACTCGAACGCGGACGCTCTCTCTCGCTTCCCACATGATGCAGATGATACCACCCCTTCCTGTGAAGATATGCTGCTTTTCCTTGCGGACGAACAGAGGTTAAGGACAATTAAACTTCAAGAGGAGGACCACTTCTTGAAGCCAATTATCGACCACCTGAGAAACCCACAAGAGCCGGTTTAGAGAAGAATCCGCCGGACAGCTAGAGCCTTCAGCCTACAAGGCGGGGTACTATTCAGAAGAGCCAAAGGTTTCAAGGAAGACAGACTCGCCTTAGCAGTTCCAAAACCACTACGCTGAGAAATTCTGGCGTCCTGTCACAACGACATAATAGCAGGGCACCTAGGCATGAAGAGAACTTTGGAGAAAATCAGCCAGCGCTACTTTTGGCCAAAAATGTTTGCCGACATAACGAGATACGTCCTGTCCTGCCCAGACTGCTAAACGCGTAAGACCCCACCGACTAAACCACCCAGCGTGTTGTAGTCGTACCGCCCGCTTGGCGCCCTTTTTAGCAGCTCGGGATGAATTTCTTGGGCCCTCTGACGCCGCCCTCAGGCGGAAACCGGCATTTGATTGTACCGATTGACTACCACACAAAGTGGGCAGAAACTGTCACCTTCCCAGAAGCAACAGCTGCAAACGCCGCAAAGGCATTCCTGGAAACAGTGGTTCTACGGCACGGAGCGCCAGAGCAGGTAATTAAAAATAGAGGACAATATTTTGTGGCTGATATTATAGAAGAGCTGTTCTGTCTCACTTACACAAACCACACGTGCACAACGGCGTATCACCCTCAAACAAACGGTCCTTGCGAGCGCTTCAATCATACACTCACCGAGATCATCAGCCAATACGTCTCGTCCGATCACCACGACTGGAATCAATTCCTCCCCTTCGTGACATTCGCATGCAACTCATCCGTGCAAGAGACGACTGGCTATTCTTTTTTTTGGCCTACTGCCACAAGCCAACACTGCCGATTGATGCGGCCCCTGGGGGCAGTCCCTGGGGATACAATGGGTCAGACAAACGAGGAGACAATGCACCGATGGAATAACGCGAGAGCGCTGGTACTAGAGCGAGAACACGAAGGGCACAGGAGGCAAATAAGCTGCGGTACGATCAAACACATCGCATGCAACCACTGACTGCTGGTGATCTCATTTATGTACGCATGCCTACATCCAAGCGAGGCCGCACGTCAAAATTTCTGCACCCCTACCATGATCCCTTCCGCCTCGCGAGACAAACCACGGAAAACGATTGGGAAGTAGAAAATCGCCGCGGATGCCGCGACGACAACGCAACCACCGGCCCCGAGGGACGCAACTCCGATGAACGCGCAACCATCGGCACAAAGGTTGCAATGGAGCGATGAGTTCCCATCTAATGACAGTGACGGTGATGAGTTCTTCGATGCATCGGACAATGCCCATGCGACAATGCCAAAACTACCAGTGAAAGGACCCGTCGCCACATAGTGCCCCCACAACATGACGACTTTGTCTATAAAGTGATGTGTGTACGTGTGTGAAGTGCGATACGTTCGTGTGTGAAGTGTCATACGGGTGTGAGTGCATGAAAAAAGCACGCAGGAACCGCACAACATTTCGTGACATCATGCTAACTAATCATCAAACTGTGCACACATACATGCGTGAACAAGTGTAGCGTGTGCGTACACGTGTTCGTACTCCACAAAGGAACAGTCGAATTTGGCTCCACTCCCTCTCCCCTGAAGCCCAAAGCTATGAAGCCCAGAGCGAACATGCTCGAGTAACAGATGATCGTGAGAGCGAGTGTGACTGCGCCACAACGCGCTGGGAAACAATTCCAAGGACTACAGCCATATGTACAGTGTATTGCAGCGTTATGTATTACATTATCACTGCAATACGCATTATTTTTGTAATAGCATTATTTTTGTATGAAGAACCTGTGAGTGAGGACACTCACCACTTTTTTGTGCAAGGGGGGAATGTAATGCAGCAGCACCACCTGTACTTTTGAAGAAAAATAAAGCAGTGAGAACAGCCCGCGATGAGGTCCGACAGGGGTAAAAACAGTCACCAACCCAAACCTTGAAATAATTAACAGCTTCTTTCACTGCCATGGTGCAATCCGTAGGGTATAAAAAAGGGCAGTCGGAACCGACGGGAGCCAATAGTCCCTGAGCTACGAGGAAGCGTTGGCCCTACCCTTCTCTTCCCTAAGCTTGCCGTAGACCATCGGAGTCAGCGTTGCGGTACTGGTGCCCACCAGAAGCCCTCACTGATCCGATGGTTCCCGGTTTAGGCAGTGTAAATATCCCACACTCGGACCTGCGGCTTTAGCGTTGTGGCACTGATTGCACACCGGAGCCCTCGTTACTTCCACGGCCTTTCGATCAGCTCCCCTAATCGTTCACGACAGCTTCCCATTGCTTTAGTGTTTTATCCCCCTGCTGTCGGACCCTCAAGCAAGTTGTTGGACTCTTAATCAGCAAATCCCCGGGTGTGTTCTCAGAGTTGCACAACCCTCCGTTGCAATCAAGGGTGCCGCCTACTACTTGTGACAATGATACAAATGGCAGTGGCTTGAACGTTTTCATCTTAAAGCAATAACTGCTTTGGGGTTTTCAACACTGCATTTTGATGGAGGCGGGATGCAACAATACCACCAAAATTCAGCTGGATTTTCAGCAAGCCTAGCTGCAATTACAATACTGATAAGCCTCCCCTTCAGCACTTATGGCAGCTGGTGTCGCACTGGCCTCCATACTTCAGGCAGACTTTATTGCCATGGCAC
Organism: Amblyomma americanum; assembly: GCF_052857255.1. NCBI lineage: Eukaryota > Metazoa > Arthropoda > Arachnida > Ixodida > Ixodidae > Amblyomma > Amblyomma americanum. The sequence continues at coordinate 80,869,102 of NC_135503.1, read as the reverse complement.
CTGGCCCTCGTTAGAAAAAGATTAATGAAATTCCTGTGGACATTAACTTCAGCTTGTGAGCAGTTGCAGGTCCTTGTGCCTTGGAGCTCTAACATAGCCGTTTTGCCTGGTGTCTCAATTCGCCGTGCTCCCTTTAAGACGTTGCCTAATATGTCTTCAGAGTTGGCATATCCAGCAGGGCAGTAGTCCGATCCTGATGCACTCATTGTGCTCAAGAAATTGTGCAGTATGCATGTTGCTTCCACACCACTGCCGACATAACTTGGCTGCAGGTGAATGCTGTATCGTAGATTCTTCACCGTGAAGCAAGAATACTGAACGCATTCTTTGCACACCTCCTGCAACACAAAAAGTCGGTTTGTTTAAAAAAAGCACTGCTTCAGCAAGAAAGACAGGTGCACTCATTCTGCATGTCACGGATCTCCCCGGATAACACTCGGACCGAAAGAATGGACTAGGCGACAGGTGTATCCACACAGACGCACATTTAATAACCCTACGTGACACGCACACAAGCACACAAAACTAATTAACCAAAACTACCACAAAACACAAAGACTATAAATACGCACGACCCGGGAACGCTGCTACTAGCGTCTACTACTAGCTTTCTGATACTAGTGGTCGGCGCTCGTGCTCACGGTTGGTTCGGTGCAGATGCGGCGTTGTATGGGTACAGTAGCCGGAATCGAGATGGCATTTGGCGTGCTGCGGCTGGCGTCGCTGGTGGCGTTGCTGGCTGCGTCGTACAAGCTCCCGGGCCAAGCGCCCGTGGAGGTGACGCCGGTGTTGGCGTTGGGGGCACCACCCGGATGGGTGGCAACAGCGCTGGAGACACACCTGGCCGTAGCATGTGGTAGCGTCCTCCGTTGACTCCCAGAAACGGGCTCAGGAACGGCAGGAAGTCCACGATGCGAAGCCGTAGAACGCGAGCTCACCAGAGCAGCAGCCGGCGTCGCTCTCTTCCAGCCAAAGTGTCCCTGACCCGCCGCAGCATCCGCCTCTCTGTTCTTCCCCCCGTGCCTTACTCTCCCTGGCGCTTTTATAGCCTTGGCGTTAGTCCACGTAATCCTTGTAGTCTTCTTCTTCTTCTTCTTCTTCTTCTTCTTCTTCTTCTTCTTCTTCTTCTTCTTCTTCTTCTTCTTCTTCTTCTTCTTCTTCTTCTTCTTCTTCTTCTCTTCTTCACCAATCATCTCTTTCCACCTCACCGAATGCTTCTTCACCTTCTTTAGTCTTCGGTTAATCCACGTCATCCTTATCGCCAACCTCGTCGTCTTCTTCCAACCTCTTTAGTTCATAATTTTATTTTAGACTCCCTATTATATGTGACAAGGGCCCCCTCTCTCAAGAGTTTTTTCCATGAAAAACTGCTCACGTCATCCTCATCTTCAAGCCATCCAGCCAACCGACTATCTTCTGTGGCGATTTTGGACCCAGTACACAACACACCGCAATGTCCAGCACACACCAAAACCACACCACAAAGACAGCACACCAAACTGCACTTTCGGAACACTAATACACCACTGCCGTTGTCCGTACGGCATCCTTGATAAACATGTTAATGTCCACAACACACTCCGTTGTATAATCACATAACAACGACAGCAACAACACCAAAAAGATACATTCCATAGATAGCTAGAGCGGTTTAGCTGGCTCTATCTGTAGAGAGGTCTAATTTGCAACATATGACCTCCGTTTTGCCCGGCTCACCCTAAAACACATCCTCTTTGATTTGGAGTAGAGCTGTGGCCGTATGTGTTCATTCAAGTGGGGCATTATAAGTATCTCATCCCATCCTACACTTTTCTTCCCACTGCACGTGGGTGCCTCGGCAACATAACCTTTCTCCTCTGCCACTACCGAGCATGCTGCCTTGGGGGCGTACCGCCGTACGGGACTTCTTTCTTCATAGTTCTTCTCAATATCAATATCTCATAATCCGCGTCACTTTTCTTCCGCGTCACAAGGTAAGGGCCCTTCCACTGCAACAGTAACTTATTATGATCCGTGGGTAGCAGGATGAGAACCCTGTCGCCCGGATTCAGATTTCTATGAGTGGCATTCTTGTCATAGTATCCCTTATAGCGTTCGTGCGCCCTTTCCAGGCCTTGATGTGCAAGCCTGCATGTTTCCTCCAACTTGTCCCGCAACTCAAGAACGTATGTGTATGTTGTCTTGAGATCTGATGCAATCTCCTTATTAGCCCACAGCTCCTTGAGTATGGCAAGTGGAGCTCTAACTGTTCTCCCATACAACATCTCGAAGGGCGAGAAACCAAGACTCATTTGCGGTACTTCGCGGTAAGCGAACAAAAGAGCTGGGAGATATCTATCCCAATCAGTAGGTCTCTCCTGGCACATTTTCTTGATCATATTTTTGAGGGTGCCGTTGAACCGCTCTACAAGCACATTACAGATGGGATGGTAAGGCGTTGTCAATAACTGCCTTACTGACAAAAGGCGGTTAACCTCCTTCAATAGTTCCGATGTGAAGTTCGAGCCCCGGTCACTCAAAACTTCCCTCGGGAACCCATAACGCGAGAACATCTCCACAAGACCCTCCGCGACTTGAATACTGTCAATAGCCTTCAATGGAATAGCGTCAAGATAACGACTGGCCACGTCAACCAGAGTAAGCACATATCTATTGCCTCAGGCGGAAACTGGAGAGATTATCCCCACAATGTCAATAACCACTCTTTCAAACAGTAGGTCGACGGCTGGCATCTTGCCCAGAGGTACGGGACCAACTCTTCCCTTCGAAACTGTGCGCTGGCACACGTCACATGAGTGAACAAAGCGCTTAACGTCACTCTGGACACCTGGCCAGAAGAACTCCTCGGTGATCCTAGACATCGTTTTTTGAACACCCTGGTGACCGGCCATAATGGCGTCATGTCCTAAGCATAACACTGTCTCTCTCATATCTTTCGGTAACACCAGCTGTTGGACCCGCCATCCTGAGCTAGATATGCAATCCCTGTGCAGAAGACCGTTTACCAATTGACATTCGAATGACGTACGACTCCTCTTTCTTTTCACTTTTTCCCCGACTTTTTCGAAGCAGGCCTTCAAGCTCGGGTCTTCTCTTTGCCTAATTGCAATTTCGCCTGGTGTTACGCTCAGACACATCGTAACGGGAGTAGAGAACGGGCGCTGTGTTGCTAGGGCTGTCGCTTGAGCTCTTGTCTCCACGGCCGACGAGAAACTGACTGCCCCATCACCCGCCTGAGCTGTCGTGGGCCTTTCGTCTTTTTGGTGTTCTTCAACGTCGAGCATCCTCCACTCAGGATCAGGGTCCTCGACACTTTTTGCTCCTGTAATGTTTCCCAAGTTGAGATCGTAGATGGGTTGCTCTACGCATTTCGCCACTACCTGTCCAGTACAATATGGCGTGGACACTAATAATAATAATAATTGGTTTTTTTAGGGAAAGGAAATGGCGCAGTATCTGTCTCATATATCGTTGGACACCTGAACCGCGCCGTAAGGGAAGGGATAAAGGAGGGAGTGAAAGAAGAGAAGAACAAATAGGTCCGTAGTGGAGGGCTCCGGAATAATTTCGACCACCTGGGGATCTTTAACGTGCACTGACATCGCACAGCACACGGACGCCTTAGCGTTTTTCCTCCATAAAAACGCAGCCGCCGCGGTCGGGTTCGAACCCGGGAACTCCGGATGAGTAGTCGAGCGCCCTAACCACTGAGCCACCGCGGCGGGTACGTGGACACTAGAATCCTGGCTTCAGGAAGGTACCTTGCTGTGCTATCTACAAGAATGACGGCCGACGCTTCCTCTGTAAGATCCTCGTCCTTCACCAGGCTTCTACGAACCAAAACTGTGTTGGCTCTGCTGTCTCTAAGCACTAATATAGGACGGTCTCCTATTTCCCAACCACAACCGGCACTCTTGCTTTCAACTTGGTTGTTCCACTCACCGCCTCATTTTCCAGCGGCGTTTGCTTTCCTTTCAGCTGTGGAACTTCAGGAGGTGTGACAAGTTCTGCCCGAGAGTCGACAACGTATGCAGCTCGGTCCTGCGTTCTGTATCGGCACTCATCCAGAGTATGACCCCTCCTCTTACAACCTTGACACACAACCTGTGTCTTTTGAGCTACGCTACTAGTCCGACAGTCAACTGCAAGGTGTCCCACCTTGCCGCAGAGAAAACACCTTACTGGCACCTTAGATGCACCGCCATATGCTCTTGGTTTTGTCGCATCTGTCTCTGGGACCTTTGTGTTTCCTCCCTTGCCTTACTAATATTTCTTAGCCCTTGATCCTCGAGAAATTGGTCTGCAGTATCGGCAAACTCTTCTAGTGAACACAGCTTTCTTTCTTTCTTTCAGGAAGAGCGCTAGCTTTGAGCTGCAACACGCTAAAAATTGCTCTCCACGTAATCCTTGTCGTTGTCTTGTTCTCTTCTCCACCAATCATCTCTTTCCACCTCACCGAATGCTTCTTCTTCACCTTCTTTAGTCTTCGGTTAATCCACGCCATCCTTGTCGCCAACCTCATCGTCTTCTTCCAACCTCTTTCGTTCATAATTTTATCTTAGACTCCCTATTATATGTGACCCTGCACCGCTGCAAAATGTTTTCTCTGGTGATAACAAATTTTGCAAACTAGAAAATGGACAGCTAAGTTGTGTCATTCCAGAAGACAAACTGCACTCTGCAGATTCAAACAAAGATAATGAACATCCCAAAATGACAGGACTTACACACATATCTTTTTGTTAAATTTTGTTCTTTCCGTTCTGTATGCACTGTAGAAAGAGGACTTTTTTGCTGTCGTATAAAAAAAGTTTTCGTTCTCACAAAGCAAGGCTGAAAGCAGTAAATTTTGCTCCATGCTACCAGTAGATACCTTGCACGTTTTGGGCAGTAATTGAAAACTACCTCTTCACTGTTTGTCCACCTGTCCGGTAGCGGTCGCATAAAATCAGGACGGAGCTGAAATGCCTTGTCGCCGACAAACATGCGAGGCAAAATCGTGGTTGACCCTGGCAGTTGGGCTGCCCTCGGCAGGTTGAGCTTGCCTTTCTGAAGCCTTTTACCAACAGGGGAGTCCTTGAACATCCCTCAGTCCCTGAGGCACCCAGGAGCACCGACAACTACCAGCCTGAACTGGTATCTGCTATCAACTACTGCCATCAATATAAAAGAGTAGGTGCCATGCAAGGAAGCATATAGAACTGCACGTAACGTGTGTGCTACATTGCACATGATGCTATGGCAGAGATTTTAAATCCTTTAGTACTGTAATGAATTAAACAGAACTAACACTGCCATACCTTGTATAGTTGAAGCAGAGGTTTCCAGACTGCTTTGGTCGCTTTTTGTGTGTTTACCATCAACTGCACCTAAGCAGTTTGGAAATTGCCACTGTTGCCAAAAGCCTGCTACCATATCACGCCATTCATTCTCTGTTGGATGCTGTAATAAGAAAGGCACGTTTTGTATTGCTACAGAACATTCATCATACAACTCCTGTTACATGCGTTTAGAGCAGTATCCAATGTGACATTTTGACCGTTTGTGCTCGGCATCAAAAGCATGTCACATATGTGCCTGCCAAGTGATGTTGGAGTAATGCTAACTATATATGACATACCAGAAACTTACAAGGCAAACGAAAGTGGCAAAACAGCTGAAACGACGACGCAACTCGCCGTTGCTTCGCCTGCCGCGCGCACTGGAGTGCAATCTTTATCGCCAACTACTGTACTCCAACCGTGTAAGTGCTTTCTTAGCCCGTCAAAAATATGTCTGACATATTAACACTCCTGCTAGCATTGTGGCTATTAACGAATCATCGTCTTCCCGTTCATCGTTACTTAAATTTCTTGAATCAGGCGCAGCATTGTAATCTGTTTGAACTTGCCGCCTTGTACCTTTGTTTTGACTTGTACGTGTACATATTATTTTTGTTTATTGTACACAGCACCATGCCCACGATGTATAAGACCGACCCAATTTCATAATTAACACTTTGTTCTTTCATTTTTTTCTCTGTATTATGTATGATGTGAACACTTCAGCATTTTTGTTATTTGCTGCCCCCCCCCCATGTAATGCCCAGCCGGGCCCTTCGGGTACTTAAATAAATACTGAAAACACATAAAGAACGTGAAAAACGCGACGAAAGGTAGGCTCGCTCCTTACGAACGAGCCGTGCGATTTTGCGACACGTCCCCATCCACAGTTTGCGGAGGCAGGGCGAGGGGTCAGCCGCCAAGATACATTGCGGCAGGTCACTGGTCATGTCATTTACCTTCATTGGGCCGGCTGTAGAAATCCAACTGAGTTTCATACGCGACAGGCAGGCATGCCATCGCGCGCAGCCTACGATACCCGAGCAGGCTTTATTAATATATTTATTGCGGCGGCTAGTCGTTGTTTCACCCTTAATCCTTGCTGATCAAAGTATGGCTGTAGTATGGCAAACGTTCTCACTAGCGACTACACCTACGCGTGGTACCGCACTGCGATGTCAAACAAAAGTGCTCGTTATCAATGATATGCAAGAAGACACTGAACGGAAAAAGTTAAAAGTTAGAAACAGTGCAAGCAGTGTGCAAAACCATGAAAGAGAAAAACCACGCAGTCCTCGCACTCAAAACAACACGATTAAAAACGGCCGCCTGCGAGGCCTAATAGCGCTAATAGCTGGATTGGATCGTCCCTTTTCGTATCTTTTCACGGTGCTCGGGATGTGTGCGAGAAAGTTGCAGAAAATAAATCCAAATAAAAAAATAGTTTATTGTTTTTTTGCTTTTTGTTTAAGTGGCGATAGTGGCTTTAGTGGTGGTTTTTAAAAGCCCGCTAGAAGGACCCACTTTCGTATCATCATCAGCGGATTGAGAGCATCAGCAGCGCCTCTACTTCTCGCGGACGAAATTTGAATGGCCAGCGAGGTTCTTTTCTTGAGTGCGCATGCAGATGCGCGCGCTTGCACTGCGCGAGGCGTGTGTGGTTAGTATTTTCTTAAGCACAGTTGGCTAGGACCGTTACTTCCAGCTCGGTCAGTGCCCTACATTAGAGCAGCAGAAGTGGCGTCGTTTACGACGGACTCCGAAGAGCGCCTGCGGCGTGTCGCGCGACTGCAAGAGGTGTGTATGAAGGGGCTCTTGGTTTGTGCTGCGCCGAAGCTGTGCTGCCCCGACCGCTGCTCATGGCCTTCGAATTCGTGCAGAACCCTTTACCCAGCTCAACTAGCGACCTACGCTAACTGCTGCCATACGCGCCTCCCTGCAAGCAGCGGGTGGACTTTGCTGGCCATGCAGCGCTGTTAGCGCTTGGTAATCCCTGCTGATAGCTCAGGAGCTGTTTGCACCGCGGTCGCACTGTTTCTATCGTTGCTGTCACTGAACCCCGCCCCCCCCCCCCAAAAAAAAAAAAAATCTAATAGCTTTGGGTATTGACAAGACTGTGCATTTGATGTTACAGTGCCGTTGCATGTTTGTCGCGAAGATATTATCCATGCCCTGCATCCGACTCGGCACATAGATTATTGGAGGCTTCGGGAGCCCACACTGTGTGCAGTTTGGCTGAGAAAGGCATTACTAGCGTCGCGCCGTAAAGGGCACAATTAATTTGGTCAGGTTAGGTCTCAATTCCAGCAACTAGCGTGATGGTTTCTTCTTTGCTCTTAGTTGGACTGCTGAGCTGTCGTTTAAACGCACGCCCCTTGTTTCTTTTTACCATAACTGTAATGCTTCGAAAGCCATATTGACAGAACTTAGTGGGAGCATGTTATATAGCTTTCTTGTCATAAACTAGGTATGTTGCTCATTTCTGGACAGTTGGGGTTGTTGTCGGGCGTTTTACTTTCAAGTACTTGTGAAGGACAGAAAAAGATAGTGCCCTATTTCAGCAATCTTGCTTCCTGAAGGACTGTGCCTATGTCTCGTATTTCGGTTAGGTGAAATTAAAACCATTGGCGATTGTCAGAGATGGAATAGGCACCTATATAGTAGTAATCTGAGTTGACAAGTTTGTGACCCTAGATGCCTGTGTTGTGTTAAGGGTGTTAAGTTTGAATGCTTTCCTTTTAAATAAATGTCTTTCATTCTTATGCCATTTGAAACACTTGCATTCAAGTGCTCTAAAAATTGCCTTTGTTATATGTTGGCAGCACAGTTTATGCTTAAATGGTAAAACTTAAGATCCTGCTTCAAAAAGTATGTTATCTGCAAGCGACAAAGCAGGTGGTCATTTTCACAAGTAACGTGTGTGTGTGTCTGTGCGTGTACATGTGTGCATTTGTCTTTAGCGTGTGTGAAGGTAGTTTGAAGCTAGGGTAATCTTAGTTGGTACTGTTAGAATAAGATGGTTAGTTTCTCTGATCTCTTCCTAACAGTTGTCCATTTGCAAGACCCCCAAATTAGCTACCCTGTTAAGCTCCATTCCTACCAGAAAACTAGAGATTACAGAAGGCATCCCTGCCTTTACTGTAATGCACTTGTGGAAAGCGCTGGTCGTCCTGCTATTACCAAGAATTCACCTGCAGCCTGTGGCAAGTGCTCACAAGTTATGACCTCAAAGGCCATTGTCAGGATCATGGATAAGTGCATTTGCCTCTCATTTTTGGAAATGAGTAGAGGTTTGTATGGAAGAACAGAAAGCAAAGTTTCAGAAAATTGGAACGTCCACGAATAAGGCTTCGTCTAGGGATTAAAATGTGGTGCTTGTTGCAACTGCAGGATTCCCAACTTGGGTGGGGGCCATTTCTGTTGAGTCTCCCGAGTTTCTTCTTTTCATGTGGCGAACTGATGCTTTAGCACCAGCGAAAATCTAAGCTAGCATTCTCACGAAAGTGTGCCGACGAACCAAGTGAAGGAAAAGAATGAAATGTCACTTGAGTTTTAAAGAAATACCAAACTTGATTTCACTTTTTGCTGGGCAACCTGTAGAGTAAGCTGAGAGAGTCACTTTTTTTAATTTTCGTCCAGGATGCTGAGTCTGTTTATAGAGCAACAAAGCAAAATTTTCTAATAGAGCATTAACATCATGAGATGCAAAGAAGACAAGGTCTGGTGGCTGAAGCCAGACATGTTGAGTGGCAGGTAGCGTCTTCTATGCCATTGATTTGCACCCTCATATTTTGTAATAATTCTATTTTGTATAAGTAAAGCTGATCCGGAGTTCCCGGGTTCTAACCCGACTGCGGCGGCTGCATTTTTATGGAAGCAAAACACTAAGGCGCCCGTGTGCTGTGCGATGTCAGTGCACATTTAAGATTCCCAGGTGGTCGAAATTATTCCGGAGCCCTCCACTACGGCACCTCTTTCTTCCTTTCTTCTTTCATTCCCTCCTTTATCCCTTCCCTTACGCGCCAGTTCAGGTGTCCAGGGATGTATGAGACAGATACTGCGCCATTTCCTTTCCCCAAAAACCAATTATTATTATTCATAATTTGTTGCCAAAACTGTACTATTTTTATGCATCTCACTTGACTATTTTGCCATGGGACAACATGTAATGACACTGATTTTTTCTGAGCTAGTCTGATAAGTCAAAACCTGGACTATGATCAACTGGTTTGAGAGTGCAGCAAACACGAATGGCCTGTCTGAAAAAAATTTTACAAAGCCTTGCATGAAATGCTTGCCAAAGGTTTTGGAGGTACTCAGCACAACGTTTTCAAAGCAAATGCACCATGTATACAGTCCTCTTTAGTGTCCCTTTAGGACACTTGGAAAGGGCCAACATGCGTATAAGCAAAGGGCTTTATGAAGACTTTTATGTAGTATTTCCCCAGTGCACCTGTCATTTGGTCGCCGCGGTGACTCAATGGTTATGGTTCTCAACTGTTGACCTCAGAGACACTGGTTCGGTTCTAGAGCCAGTGTACTGTGCAATGTCAGTGCGTGTTCAGAACTCCAGGTGGTTGAAATTGTTTATCCCTCCACTACAGCGTCCCTCCTAGCCGGAGTCTGTTTGGGATATTAGACCCCATAAACCAAAACCTAAAACCTACCTGTCATTTGCGTGGCACTCTAGTGAGCTTAGAGCAACAGGATGGATGTTTGTATTTCTTTTCCTAAGGCCTGTCTGGAAAGCCACATTGGGAGTGGTTTGCATGTGCTTTGCGTTCTTTTGTGCTCATGGTGATTGCCGTTTCTGCAATGGCAGGTAGTCATACCAGGTACTGCAGTGTGGTTCTGTTTTTGACATTGCAACCTTTTTCTGACTTTTGTTTCTGCAGGTTCGTGCCCGGTCTCGTGACTTCGCCAGCAAGGTTAGAGAGCAGGTTGCTGAAAGGAGGCGCTTGGAGCTGGAGGCCATGTCGGGAAAAGACGAGCTGCAGCCGAAGGTAATTCACAACACATTGCGTGTGCAAATAAGGGAGTGATGTGGGCCTGTTGCGCAGCAGGTTTCCTGCTTAGGGTCACGTCGAATATATCAAGAGGCTGTACAATGGCCAGCTCCTCAATATATGGCATTTATGCTTGCGAAATGATTTGTTGATGTATGTACGCGATCTTTAATGTCTTTTCGGCCATGATGTACAGAATGATTGTTTAGATTCGTAGCCCTCTGCACGGAACAAGGCATTTGGTTTAGGCAGGTACACTAAGTATGTAAGAATGAGGGAGTAAATACTAAGATCGTCCCAGTATGTAGGCTTCAGTATAGTTTGTGTTTGGGCTAGTTGGTTTAACACTGGAGTAAATTGCAGGCGCTGCATAGTTTTGCAAGAAAAGAACAGGAACCAGGAAAGACGTTCCACACTGTTAGGCACACAAATTACATGTTATTGAAAAGTTTTGTTGGGACCACTCAGTGAGTTAGTTGTACATGACTCAACGTGGTCCCGAAAGTTTTGTTGGGACCGCTCAGTGAGTTAGTTGTACATCACTCAACGTGGTCCCGAACCAGCCTTTTCTGATAACATGTACATGCTTCTTGTAATCATATGATTTGACTTTTGTTATACTTTGTGCTTTCTTTTCTTCATGCCTAGAATAAACCTTCAGTTGGTAGTGTGTGCCTAACAATGTTGAACGTCTTTCCTGGCTTCTCTTTTCTTGTAAAACTATGCAGCGCATGCAATTTACTGATGTAGGCTTCATAGCTTGCAACGAAGTCTTTGATTCTGCCACGATGTAAGAATATATTTAGATGTTTAACACTATGCTCGATGGCGCAACCAGATCGTTTGCCGCTCCTCATTCTTTTGGACGTGGATAGAAGGCACCACGTGATGTAGGCTTGTCAATTTGCCGAGCTGCGGCCTTATCGACTTCCTCCAGAATCCAGGCCTGATCCAAGCATGTTTTGTAGACAAGACACGGCGTTTTACACAGTGTAGAAGATCACTGCACGTACTGAACATGCAGATATGATCAAGTGTGGCTTGGGATCCATCCAAGTCGGCAACGCAGAGGAAATTTGACTTCCTTGAAGTGGATCTGGAGCGCTCAATGCAGAATTGCGCACGGACTCTGTTGTGCTGGACATGGCGGTGCTGAAGGAGCTTTTTGCACACGTCAAATGCAGCTAGTGTGGGATGGCGGCGCTGGATCAGAACAAGCCAGACAGGCAGTATGGACTGGCCTTGAAGCTGGAGGTGATGTGCTATGTGCAGCTGTCGTGTGGAGCATTTTGTAGCGATAGCTACATTACAGTAGCATTTCGAGCCTACAGCGTGGCGGCGCCGCCACCCTGTGGTTGGTTGCGCTGCCACGCTGTCACGTGGTTGGTCACGTGGTGTGGAGCAGCTGTTGGCGGCGCGGTGCCGTGGTTGGTCACGTGACCAGCCACGTGGTGCGGAGCAGCTGCTGCTGCCGGTGGAGCAGCACGCCGGAGAAACCGAGCTGCCACAGCTGTGCACATGCGCCTTGTCAAGTGGGACGAAGATGAAGAAGGAACGCCCAGCGAAACGGAGCGGCGAAAGACTGATTTTGCAATTCAACTGATCAAGTTCCACTCGGCCAGCTGTAGCTATCGCGTCACTCCTGGTTTAACCAGAGCTAAACCGCCGCCAATTTTTTCGTCTTCAAGAATCAAAGGACCTGGCAAGATCACCCCTTTTGAGGTCATCAGCCTTGAAAAGCATTCAAAGCATCAGGAAGGGAGTGACTGCCCTATCTTATTTCTGTGCTGGAATGAGCCTCTACCATAGATGTCTACGCCACAATTCTTTTCAGGCACACCTCAGAAAAGTGGTCCACGTTTGTGAAGACACTGCAGCAGCCTCTGAAGCTGCTAGTGTCAATGTCATCAAGGACTTGTACAAGGATCTTTCACAGCCTCCTAAAAACATCGGTGTCATCTACGACGGCATGTGGATGACCAGGGGACTGTCATCACACATTGGTGTGGGTTGCATAATAAAATTGTACACAGGCTTGGTGATTGAGTATTCTGTTCAACTTTTGTCTTTGGTGTGCCTTTGGTCCCAGACCTTCAGATGAAGGCTACAAAGATTTGTTGGCAGAGCACGAGTGCCAGAGGAACATTGACTATAATGCTGGATGCATGGAAGTGGAGGCAGCCTTTGTAATGCTCAGGTGTTCGCTCTCCATGAATGGGCTACGTTACACAGCACCTTCGCCTGAAAGAAGAAAACATCTATGGGTTTGTCCCCATTGAAAACGACTGTCTTAGTCATGCCCACAAGCTTATGGGGTTTGCCCTGTAGAGCTTAGTTGAAAAGAGAAAGGCTCCGGGCAAAACACTTGGAGGCAAAGGAAAATTTCCTAAAAAAGAAATTTTTTCAAATTTCAAACTACTACAGGTATGCCCTCCGCAGCCATACTCTTGATGTGCTGTAAATGAGGAAGGCAGTACAAGCCACGATCCGCTGCGGTGGCTCAATGGTTACGGTGCACGGCTACTGATCCGGAGTGGCCGGGTTTGAACCCGACCATGGCGGCCGCATTTCGATGGAGGTTAAACGTTAAGGTGTGTGTTGCGATGTCAGTGCACGTTAAAGATCCCAAGGTGGTCGAAATTATTCTGGAGCTTTTCATTGGGGCACCTCTTTCTTCCTTTCTTCTCTCAGTCCCTCCTTTATCCCTTCCCTTGTTGCGCGTGGTTCAGGTGTCGGCTGATATGAGACAGATACTGCGCCATTTCATTTCCCTAAATAACAGTTTTCAGTTTTTTTTTCAAGCCACACACATGGCCTCAACAGACAGTGCTCCCACCCACTGCTTGTGTCCCGATGGTCCCAGCTGTTGGTGCAAATACAGCTGCTCTATCACGAATCGTGAGGAGCCCTTATACATAACGGTGCTCTTCCGGATGATATTTAAGGAGTGCTAGAGCCAGTGTTTGCTCGACTGAGTGATGGTGCCTTGCTGGAGAGATGTGTTGATGGCAAGAGTCAAAATTCGAGTGAGTGTCTGCACTCTGTTATTTGGACCCAAGCATCCAAGAACAATCGTGCATCACTGCTCAGCGTGACCAGCGCAGTTGCCGAAGCTTTTGCAGTCTTCAATCAAGGCAGGAGGGAAACAAATGACAGAGTGGCATTTGGCCCCGACTGCAATGCAGGCAGTTGCCGCCTTTGTTGGAGCCTCGAGGAAGATTAGCAAAGTCTGGAGAAGTCAACCACAGCCTTTTTGAGCTTCAACACAAACAAGAGTCTCTCCATAAGGCACAAAGCAGATAGGTCTGTGGATTACAGACCCGGAGAGATCTAAATCACCATCAGCTTGGAGCAAAAAATGTTTCACTAGGCTGTCTGCAACCCCCATTTAATAACCAATGAAGTACTAGTAAAGTATTGTCATTGCCTTGGCTAGATTTGAACTCCCAAATTTTGGTGAATTTCTAATAGCAGACACTATCAGTTTTAGTTGACATATTCACAATCCAAAGTAAATGGGAAGAGCATGTCATTTTTACTGGGAAATATCATACTAAAGCTACGGACCGTTCATCATGTAACATATGGTCAAACTAATGCAGTTCTCCGTTTCATATTTTTGGTCTGTTTCCTCATCCTTATGCAACTTTTTAATAGCTTCTTTTTGTTTCATAAAAACAACTTTTGCACCATTATCTTCAGTGAGAACTGCAGTGCCCGATGGCATTTTCTTTTTCTTTATTTAAGCCATGCATAAATAAATTGCGATTGGGTTAATGAGCTGCAGCGTTAAATAATGGCATTTTTTATACTTTACGCAATTTTTGTGGATGGCATGTCTGTAGAGGAAAACTAAGAATTTAAATCAAGTATAGGAGCTGTCTTGCTGCCGATGTCATTAAAGAGGCTCTGAAAGGGGCTCTAATAACGTTGTAATATGCCTGGGATATTAAAGGACGGCACTTCACGAATATTGTCCAGCAAGACTTTTTTAGTGCCCTTTGTAGAAGCGGAGTTATCTGTTGTCAAAATTTGAATTTCGGCATCTTCGCGCCTTTCCCTCTCCTCTCGTCACTCTGTGCACGCTGGAAGGTTGGCGCTTCTTTGCGGCCCCACCCAAGGGAGCGGAGCTGCCTGACCCGCTGGAGCAACACGGCTTATTGACCGTGGCAATGGTAGCTGGCTGACCTCTGAAAGAATATAACCAATAACCATCTCTGAACTGGCATACGCAGGTGCAAGCGACTGAGGAGGGTGCGAGCATGAGAAAGCTGCCGGAAAGGGCTCTCCAACCTTCGCGCGTGAGTGTGGATTATCTGCTGCGTGTAAAAGTGTATTTCTTGGCTCAGGTGTTCATGTGCTCTCCTCTGAAGGCGTTTTGGAGCCCCTTTAAACTTAGCAAAATGCAATGTGAAAATTCATTAAAGCTACGTAAGAAATTACCTAATTATGCTCTAGACTTTGTAAAATAACTTTCGATCAGAGACTATCAGCTCAAATATGGTTACATATTTGGAACCTGCACCTCTGGGGTGGCTCAGAGGTTATGGCGCTCAGCTGCTGACCTGAAAGATGAGGGTTCAATGTCGGCCGCGTCGTTTGAATTTCGATGGACGTGAAAACCCCAGGTGGTTGAAATTTCCGGAGCCTTTCACTATGGTGTCCCTCATAGCCTGAGTTGCTTTGGGATGTTAAACCCCCATACACTGTAAGCCATAGTTGGAATCTGCAGAGAAACATATTTGTGTGCAAAGCTTCATCAGATTCTAGCCATAAATAAGAAGGTTAGTTTTGAGACTCTCCTCCCCCCCCCCTTAAGGGAAACGGACTGGATTCAAAGAGAAGGGAAGCATGGTAGGGGCCGATAAAGTTAAAGGGGCAGGTCAGATTCTGAAATTTTCACGGATAACTTGACTGAAGCTGGCACAAGGCAGCGTTAATTTGAGAGATATGGGAGAGGCCTTTGTCCTGCAGTGGGTGTAGGCTGGCTTAGCATGTGTTACTGCTTCATGCCCTGCAGTCAGCCTACATGCTTCACATAGGCCACTGAACAGAGCTGATGCTCACCTCTGAAGGCACCAAGCCCCTTGGTAATGTCCCGTTATATCGTGGACAGTGCAGTTCTGTTATTTCGTTTTAGCACTTGGGGAATTTAATGCATGTACGCAAAATCGGCAGCATTATAGGAGATGGTTCCAGAGTCAAATTTTCTAATATTTCTTGCATGAAAATATATGAATATATTCCTTTCCGTAAGACTAGGTCGTACGCGTCAAGTAATTATGGCGTAGTAATCCTTTGGGAGATTGTAAGGTGGATGGCTACCAATAATTTCTCTAGTGAAGAGTACTGTGGAAGTACGCAACCATTTGTTGTGCTCAAAGCTAGCGTCACATTATGTCATTGTGTATTTGAGTAGTAAAATGGCGTGAAGCAAAAATGCATGCACAAACAAGCGACTACTGACGCCTCGACTACTGATGCCACCATCCTGCTAATGCTATAACTGTGCCATGCAACAAAACAACACTAGCCATGCGTAGAAAAGTATTCTTCATAGTTACCACAAAGTTTTTGTAGTTTTTTATGGCTATTGTTATTGGTTAACAAGTTAGTGAAATTTAGGATGTTATCATTTCTTGTTGAGTTGTTAGGGAGGACAATCAAATTTTGGTACAACAGGTGGTTGTTTCAGTTAAGTTGCTGACAGTAATGCACATGCTTGCGTTCGAATGAGCATAACATACTTATTTTTGTGTGTAATTTCAGAGTTGACAATTGTTACCCAGTGTAATGTGCATGATGCTCTCTTTGTGGGTTGATAAATTAAGATATCTAATGAAAGGTGTACAGACACGAAATTCTCATCATGTGGTATTCATTTATTACCAGCGAATAATTTGTAATTGGCTGTTTCAGTTTCGATTTGAACATCCAAGCAATGACTGTGACACCAGTTCTTGATAGGTGAAATGAGGCTTAAAAATAAAACATATAATTGCTGCTTCTTTAGTGGTCATTACACCTCTACAGACAAGCTGGCCTTATCTTGTAGCGAATTAATATTGTGAAACAGTGATTGTTTTTTTTTCATATCTCGTCTGAACTGTTCTGGACCTTTATGTTGCAATCATCGTTTCGCTGTTGAAACTGACAGCCCAGAGAGGAAACTCAATTATGAATTATTTGCTGTTCACAGGCAAATACCACTTGGGGATCTATGTATATTAATGTCTCTCACATCATTACAAAGTACATGCCCAAAATTTGGTGTCTGTGTCCATTAAATAGTATTCTACGCCTCACACTAGTAAGTTGAGCGGCAATGGTAGAGGAGCAAGTAGGTTATTGTTAAAGGACTGCTAAAGCTGGCTCCTGTGTTTAGGAGCATACTGCGAGCAGGTGGAAGTTTTGAATGTGCATTTCTTGCTTGCTCATGGTAATTGTAATTAAAGTTTCGTCAACTTCTCTGTGGAATGGAAAGTGGGATGCTCTCTGTGCTTAATGTTGGATTGCTGTTTTTCTTAAATCAAGGCATGCTGTGCAGCTACTCGGCATTCATAATTTATACCAGGGCAGACATAGTGTTAATGCACAGCGTTAGAGTAATTTTCGGTCATCTGAAAGCAGTGTCATGAGCATAGAAGAGTACTTTTGAGCAAGTTAAGGGAAGCGGAAAGCCACCATTGGAGAGGCAAAACATTATATCGCGTGAAACTAAGTTCTTCAGTATCAATGATTGTCATCAGATTCAACTTATACTGGATCCGGCAAGGTAAGCATGTTTCCTAAGAACGGTGAAAAATGTGCGTAACTAATAGAAAGGTTAAAAATAATCATGCTATGCCACTTTCATGTGTATAAGAGAACAAAATGCTCTCTCATGTAGATGGTAGATGGACGGAAATGGTTTAATTTCTTCGCACCTAAAATCATGCACATGACTGTGTGAACTTCGTGTTGTGCATACTGTGACGTTGTGGCCGCGACATGTGGTGCGGTCATGTTGTGACCGCTTTGTCTATTGAGGCAGGTTTTACAGAATGCAGCACTTTGCTGGTGGCTCATTGCAGATTGACGAAAATAATCTGCCAGGAGATAATCGTGTCGAAGAAGCTTGGAGCCAGCCGCCACGTCCCGTTGGCGCTTCAGAGCCGCCGTTCAGGCAGCTGACCAACTCGCCACACAGCAGCCTCAGGGGGGCGACCAGCAAGGACAGACTTCGGCAGGTGGGCAAAATATCTAGTAACACTGCAACCTTTCCTTGTTTTCACCAAGTCAGCAAGTGCATTCAGAGGAGGCAGTTGAGCATAATTGGTTTAGTAGCTGCTGACCTTTTTAAGCGTGGCACTTGCTTTCAACTTGCATCCAGGCTGCCTTAGAGCTGCTGACATGAAACTAGTGCCAGTGCTGCTTGCAGCTTGTACTGTGCTACATCGCTTCGAAAACTGCTTAGTACATGTTAATGAGATTTGCTGGGGGGTCTTTTTGTGCGAGAGCACTACATAACACGGTCCCAGCCAAGAATCTTGTGTGAAGCCTCGGAGTAACTCAGGTAAGCTCAGGTTAGTTCAGAGGAGCGTCGTGCCAGCTGGGGCCAATGGGAGGGTGACCCTGAGGGTGACCTTGGCCAAACCTAGCTTAGGAAAAGTCCATGCAGAAAAATCAGTGTTACAGCAAGTGGGTTTCGAACCTGCAGTGTGCGAACAGATCAGCTTCACTGGCCACTGCACGAGAGCACTACGCTATCAACTCAGCTGATCACGCCTCGTGTTAAACTGCAACGCACTTTTGCGCTGTGCATTGCACATCAACAACTTCCATCTGTGGCGCGAATAGGTCAGATCAGCTTAGCCTCCATCAGAGCTTAACTTAAGTAATATCGTCGCCATAAATGCTGACAACCTAGCAATGAGCCAGCCGAGCTAAACACATGCTTTCGTATGTCTACTCGGTTTGCTTTCGTATGTCTACTCGGTTTGCTTTCGTATGTCTACTCGGTTTAACTATATGCAAACCCTGCCAGTTTTTTTTGTAGGGTTGCCTTCCGAATTAGGCTACAGTGCATGTGCCAAGAATTCTCTGCAGAACTTGCTGGTATAGTGCAGGGATGGCAGTTTGAGATTTCACTTCTTGGGTGAAACAGGACTGAGACAATGAAAAGCGGGGACAATGCGAAAGCTGCTTTGCACTTGATGGTTTGTCTTGCATTAGGTGGTTTATGAAATTTGCAGGGTAATGCAGGGGTCCAGCTAGTGTTTTGAATGAGCTGAGCGACGCAGTTGAGATTGTGCAAACAGACTGCACGATAATAGGAGGTGATATTAACTATCCTGAGGTTAGTAGAGTTGATCAGGAGGCTACTTACAGCGTACAAAATGCGTCACCCAATGGAAACATGGAAATGTGGTGCACTTACGTGCTTACGTAATTGGTCCTGCAGCCTATACGTGGAACTAGTATATTTTAGATCTTATTCATGAATACTCCCGTGGCTGCACGGACACCTATAGTACTCTCGGGCATCAGCGACAATGATGCTGTTGTTCTTTGAGAGATAAATTTGTAGTGCAAAAAAATGCAAATTGTACTTGACGGCACGTTTGAAGGTACCTGAAAGCTCGGTACAAATGTAACAGCACTTTCCTTACATGCATATTGTGATTTGAAACCGGAGTCGAAACCAGGAGTGTGTACACAATTCAGAAATAAACTTCTAGAGTTGCTTGATCAATATGTACCATCAATAAATAATGACTGCATGATGCAGATCTAGGCCATGGTGTACAAAGGAACTGCACAAGATTGCCAGTAGAGTGACTGCTTACGCTACATACAGGAAAACGCCTTTGGTGCACTTGAAAAGAAAACTTAAGGAAATAACTAAACATATGAAAGATGTCTCGAAGTGAGGGAATGGCAAATTCTTTGAATCTTTTCTTTCAAGTATACAGAGGCACCCTAAAAAACTCTGGCAGCTTATGAAATTGAATGGAAAAGATGCAGCGTCAATCCACCACTCGGTAATGATTGCAACTTGATCCACAATGCTTTTACAAGCCGCCGCAGTGGCTGAGTGGTTATGACGCTCGGCTGCCAGCTCGAAAGACGTGGGTTCGATCCCAGCCACGGCGGTCAAATTTCGATGGAGGCGAAATTCTAGAGGCCCATGTGCTGTGCGATGTCAGTGCACGTAAAAGAACCCCAGGTGGTCGAAGTTTCCGGAGCCCTTCACTACGGCGTCCCTCATAGCCCGAGTCGCTTTGGGATGTTAAACCCCATAAACTAAACTAAACTAAACAATGCTTTTACAAGCGCAAAACTACAGCTAGCTGTTTGTGTTCACTTGAGCAGTGATAACTATGAAGTGCAGATAATAAAAAGATGTAGGGGACAAACACATTGATGAGGATGTTTTTTATCAGTAGGTGATCTAGATATTTCTGGAGCAACTGAATGCTTCACAAGCCACTGGGCTTTACTGCTTACCATTTGCATTACTTCCTTCATGCGCATGGCTCGTATCAAATACTCAAATGTTATTTTCACAATCTTCAGACGTGTTTTGCCAGATGACTGAACTCTTGAGAATGTCGTGCCGGGGAAAAGTCAGGCCCCTGCAGTATTGCGTCAAATTGCTGCCCATTATCACTTACTAGTAGTATAGCTGTAGAGTTCTTGAACATCTTTTCTCCACTAACATAATGAGTCATACGAATGCTTTTCCGTTACTTTCACACTCGTTTTTCTTGCGTTAAGCACTTGATCACATTTACAGATGGTCTAGCTGGTGCCCTAGACAAGGGTTCACTATTCACTGTTTGTATGTATTTAGATTTCAGAGAATACTTTGATCGACTTAGTCCCTAATTCTGTACTGCTTGTGGAATTGTCCTGGTGCAATATCAACTGTTCAGTTACTGCATGGATTAAAGAATACATTTGAGATGCCAAATGGTTGTGTTAAATGGAATGCAGTCTGATCAAGTAGACTTATTCATACTACAGCTGAATGTATTGCCCTGCACAATGATTTAACATTGCTTACTAACTGGTGGAATACTTGGCGGATAGATATTAATGCAAAGGAACCTGTGGACGTGTGCTTTAACAGAAAAGAGCTCTTGTGACTTTTTATACAGCATTAATGCAGACACATGTTCAAGTTTTTGAACACAAATACTTTGGTGTTTCCTTTACTGCCCAACTATCATGGCATCGTCATATAGATTACATCACAGACAAGGCCTCCAGGGTGCTGGGTTTTCTTTGCAGAAATGTGAATTTGCTGCTTAATGCTGAAGAGCTCTTGTTTAAAACTAACGTTACACCTTTAACTGAATATGCTTGTTGTGTGTGGGATCCTTGGCTGCAGATAGGGATTCATAATTTGGAAAGGATTCAGAATTTGGCTTTGTGATTTGTGCATGCCAATTATTCCAGGAATTCAGCATTTCAGGGTAAAAGACAGCCGTGGATAGGAATCACTGCCGCAGCATAGAGAATCACTGAGGCTAAAATTTATACGCAGTATATATCACAGTAAGACTGGTATTAATTGGGGGCATTATTTTTGCAATCCCGACCTTGTCTCACCGTGACTTGATGATGCTTATAAAATAAGGAGTGAGGGGCAAAATGGACTTTTCAGGATGCCTTTCTTTTTTTTTTTTTCCGAGAACGCTTTACGAATGATATAAACTGCCACATGATATTAGTACTACTGTTGCCTCCACTTGTGCGTTTTCTTCCTCTTTGTGGAACATGCATTGTAATCTCGCCCTTGTTCCTCCAGTGACTGTATATTCGGTTGCTTCCTTGCTTGTTTCAGTGCAAATGCACTCATACGCTCACCAGCATCAAGCAAGAATGTTGTCATTGTTGGCCGACGTAGAAAACTCGTCTGTCAACTGATGTAGGGGCACAGGGGGGAAGAAAACAACATGGCGTTCCAGTAAAACGTGTTCGTATCTTGCTCTCCGGAGTCGGATTTATTACTACTTGTGGTGGCTCCGGCACGCCAACAAGTGGACAACAAGTGGCGACGACAAGTGGAGACGAGGATGGGATGAAGACGGAATGAACGTACGACACCCACCAAGGCAAGCCGA
The DNA here is from genome assembly GCF_052857255.1 of Amblyomma americanum. Classification (NCBI taxonomy): domain Eukaryota; kingdom Metazoa; phylum Arthropoda; class Arachnida; order Ixodida; family Ixodidae; genus Amblyomma; species Amblyomma americanum. The sequence goes on along the minus strand of NC_135503.1, from coordinate 80,847,664 downwards.
CGACTCTACGTGAGACGCAAGAACCGGCGCGACAAGTAGGTGGCATGGCGCAAGCACTTGGCGCTCAGCCATTGTTCGCGGCACCTCCGCAGTTCGATTCGAATGCGGAAACATGGACAAACTACTCCGAGCGGCTAGAGTCTTACTTCGATGCTAACGAAATCACCGACGACGCTCGCAAGCGCGCGATTCTCATAACATGTCTCAACCCGGAGGTATATGGTCGTCTCCGAAGCCTACTGGCGCCGAAAAAGCCGCGGGACGAACCTTATGGAGCAATCATTGCACTTCTCAAGCAGCACCTGAACCCGGCACCGTCGGAAATTTACGAAACGTACCGGTTTCAAACCCGCGTACAGAAAACCGGCGAGAAGGTAAGCGAATACCTGGCAGAACTTCGGAAGATCGCAGACAACTGTGGCTTCGGGAGCGCGTTGAAACGAAACCTGCGTGACAGATTTGTCATCGGGTTGCGAGAAAAGATGGTCCAACGAGTACTTCTGGCTAAGCCAAAGTCTCTTACTCTCCAAGAAGCAGTAAATATCGCCACGTCGGCGGAATTGGCGATACAAAATGTTGAGTGCCTACCCCACGCGAGCACCGCGGAATCGGCAAACGAAGTCAACGCCACAGCGTTTAAGAAGAAAACGAATCCGCAATACCGACACACCAAGGCAAAGCCGCCGCGCCCGTGCATTCGTTGTGGCGACTGCTCACACGATGCTCCCAACTGTCCGCATAAGACGTCGACTTGCTATAAGTGCCACAAGCAAGGGCACTTAGCTACAAGGTGTTTCGGTGGGGTAAAAGCGAAAAGGCCGACGAAATTTCTTGTCAACGCGGTAAGTGCCAAAGCTGGCGACAGTAGCTGCACTCCAGTCCTTGATATTTACACGGTTACCAGCGAAGGTACTGCGGTCGAGCCGGTCTACTAGACGGTGAAGTGGGGACCAGTGAATCTCGACATGCAGGTGGGTACGGGTTCGCCAGTCTGCATAATTCCTGAAGAAATATACCATTGCCATGCCAAGCAGTGGCCAGCCCTGAAGCCCACAAACAAAGAGCTCCATTGTTAGTTGGGAAGCTACCTATCAGCGGGATGCTTCATATGACAGCGCAGCACCAGAACTGCAATGCAACGGCTGAACTGTATGTGGTGCAATGCCCAGGACCTTCACTGTGTGGTAGAGATGTGATCCAAAAACTTCATCTGCTGCCCGACCAAGAGGTAGGCACAATCCTGACTCCAGATTGTGAAATCTCAAGTGTCACAGAACAACTGAAAGAAAAGTTCAAAGACCTCTTCGAGCTGGGCACAGGACTGATGAAGGGACCTCCTGCCAGCATTGCCATGAAAAAAGATGCAACTCCAAGATTCCTGAAAGCCCGTTCACTACCTTATGCATTGCACGAAAAAGTAGGAATGGAACTGGACAGAATGTGTCAGCAAGGGATCTTGTCTCCAGTCAGCCACAGCTGCTGAGCAACGCCAATCGTTCCAGTGGTAAAAGCAGATGGAACCTTGAGAATTTGTGGGGATATCAAGGTCACTGTCAACCCAGAGTGTGATGTCGACCAGTACCCACTCCCAAAAATGGGAGACATTTTCGCCACTCTCAAGGGTGGCTATTGGTTTTCAAAATTGGACCTACGTGAAGCCTACTGCCACATACCACTGGACGATCAAGCAAAGCAAGTTGCTGTACTGAACACTCACAAAGGTCTATTTGCTTACAATAGGCTACCATATGGCATTGCATCAGCCCCTGCCATATTCCAAAGGAAGATGGAAGAACTTCTGAAAAATGTGCCGGGAACGCAAGTCTTTTTAGATGATGTTCTGATTGCAGAGGATAAGAATAGCTATGGGAAGACTGTGAACAAGGTACTAGAAATCTGTCGAGAAAATGGTATCCGGTTGCGGAAAGACAAGTGTGTGTTCGGAGCACAGGAAGTGACCTACCTGGGACACAAAATTGACCGACACTGCTTGCATCCAGCAGAAAAGAAACTGGACACTATCGTGAGAGCACCAGCGCCCAGAAATGTCCAAGAACTCAGATCCTTCCTGGGCCTGATCACCTATTACCGCAGTTTTCTGCCCAACATGTCAAGTCTCCTTGCACCTCTGTACCGGTTTCTACAGAAAGAGAGCAAATGGAAGTGGGCATCTGAAGAGAAGAGAGCATTTGAAGCTGTGAAGAACTCTCTGATTAACTCTAATATGCTCGTGCACTTTGACCCCACGAAGGAACTAGTGCTAGAATTTTATGCCTCACCAGAGGGAATTGGTGCAGTGCTAGCTCATGTGATCGATGGCATTGAAAGGCCAATAGCGTTCAGGTCCCGCACCCTCACAAAGACAGAGAAGAACTATTCTCAGTTGGAAAGGGAAGCCCTGGCTCTGGTGTTTGCAGTGGTAAAGTTCCGTGACTACTTGTTGTGTAGGGAGTTCACGTTGAAGACTGATCACGAACCACCGGTTGGACTCTTCAAGGAAAATAGACCAATTCCTACTACTGCAGCATCACGCATTCAAAGGTGGGCAATTACCCTTGGTGCCTACAAATACACCATAAAGTATAAGCCCGGATCCCGCAACCAAAATGCAGACGCACTGAGTCGACTACCTGTGCCAGCCAGTAAGACTGAACTGCAGATGCAAGACCCTGACCAACAAGACAGTGCACTAGTAGCCAGCATCTTGGACACGGCACCGGTCTCAAGGAAGCAACTCGAAGACGTTGCTGGGAAGGACCAACTCATGCAATGCCTTCATGAATACATACTGGGAGGATGGCCTAAGAAACTCCCACAGTCTAACCATGACCAAGTACTGCCATTCTGGAGACGTAGGAATTTCCTCACTGCAGATGGACAACTCATCTTCATGGGAGACCGACTAGTGATCCCTGAGGCAGCTAGAAGAGCATTCCTGTTGGAACTGCACGAAGCACATTCCAGACTCAGTACCACAAAAGCTTTGGCAAGGAAACTTGTGTGGTGGCCAGGAATTGATCAAGACATAGAACAGCTCCTGCGGAATTGCCCTATCTGCCAACAGACGGCATCAATGCCACCCTCCGAGAAGGCAGCGGCATGGCCCGCAACAACCCAGCCGTGGACACGTGTTCACATAGACTATGCTGGTCTAATTGAAAACAAGATGGTGTTGGTTGTTGTGGACAGCTATTCAGGCTGGATCGAAGCAGTCGCAACAAATAGTGCAACGACTACAGCAACCATTGAGATCTTAAGGAGCATATTTGCATGATTTGGTCTGCCCAATTGTCTGGTGTCTGATAATGGCAGTGCCTTCGTCAGTGCAGAATTCCAAGAATTCATCACGAAGAATGCCATACGGCACATCCGTACAGCGCCCTTCCACCGTCAATCTAGTGGGCTTGCAGAAAGAGCGGTGAGGGCAGTCAGACTGTCTCAAGGGACTCACACGTGGAACACTCTCAGCTCGCTTAAACCGGTGGCTGCATGAGCACAGACGCACACCATCCGGAAGTAGGGGTAGGGGCAAATCCCCAGCTGAAATGCTCCTGAGCTATCGACCCAAAGGACGCCTGGACCTGCTTCTGCAGAAACCACAAGAGCCGAACGTTGAAAGGCACACGCTAACAAAAGGGAAATGGGTCCGTGGCCAGACTGTCTTGTTCCGCAACTTCGGTCTTGGCCAGCGTTGGATGAAGGGTACGGTTCAACATGTCTTGGGAAACAGGATGCTCAAGCTCAACACAGCCGGAGGACCCGTTACCCGACATTTCGACCAGGTTCGTCGTTGTGATAACGGTAGCCCTACTGAGCAGAGTGAATGGTGAAACCTACATGAACAACAGTCAAGTTCAGCACCAACCCCTGCAGCCGAAGGTCAACCCGGACGGCCCACTCGTATCCGGCGACCGCCAAACCGACTGAACTTGTGATTCTCAAACCAAGTGTGGGGGAGTGTTGGCCGACGTAGAAAACTCGTCTGGCAACTGATGTAGGGGCACAGGGTGGAAGAAAACAACATGGCGTTCCAGTAAAACGTGTTCGTATCTTGCTCTCCGGAGTCGGACTTATTACTACTCGTGGTGACTCTGGCACGCCAACAAGTGGACAACAAGTGGACAACAGTCATGTTTGGACTTTGTGCCGTTGCCTAGCAATAGCAACGCCACGCTAAGTTGAAACAATATCCATGACTGGGAGTCGAACTGGCCGTGGCCCAAACAGATCAGCTTCGCAGGCCACTATTTGAGAGCACTAGGCTATCACTGCAGCTGTGCTTTTGCACAACATTTAGTGCTTACCAAAGCTAAACCGCCAGCAATTTTATATCATTTATTTTTTTTTTTTTCATTTTGTTTTGTCCTCACACCTCAGCCATTGGTTCTTCAGTGGTTGTATATTCAGTTGCTTGCTTCCTTTTAATTGCTTGACCTTTTTGTCTATTGTATTATTGTTTCCTTGCCCCCGCCCCATTGTGATGCCTCATGTAGGTGTGGATACAGTTCTAAATAAAGGCACCAGCTCGAAGTGAGCTGAGAAATATCATTACACCAAATAAATTGAGTTTAACATCCTTAAGCACGCGCGGTTATGAGTCTTTAAGGAAAACTAGCACATGGTACTGATGCAAGCTTGGGTAAAAGTTGTCAGCATACCTCGCCATATGGAAATCTTTCCCTAGAAGATGAAACCATCAATTATAGCCTTCGAGGCTTCTGAGGTTAAATTCAGGCGGGCTTAACATTTTTGTCAAAGAATGTTATCGAGAAACCTAGAAGCTACAAAGTTGTTGGCAGCTTTAGTGTAAAACTTTGGCTGTGGCTTCTCTCTCTGTTTGAATGCTTTCGGATAGTTCATCATTGCTACTGTCCACAAAACAATAGTAATTGTGGGCATAGTTGAAAATGCACCTGGCTAAGCATTCTAGCATTCCAGGTGCAACAGGAGGTCCTGGTTAACCTTGGTGAGGCATTCGGCACCCCGCAAAGGCACCACACTCGATCCGTGTGCACACAGATTTTTTAACGTACAGCCTGCCTCCTCGCACTGCAGGCATGTGACCAATGTAACAAAGTTCCAGGAAATGCTGAACTAAAATGTTGCAGTAGTCTCTGAGGTGCAGCCCATAATTTTCCTCAGTAATTTGGCTTTGTCATGCCCCGTTGACCCTTCATAAGGGAATAGCAAATGACAGAAATCTGGTCTGCAAATGTGGCAGTATTTTACGAGGTTAGATTGCTGGAGACAGTCAGCAACTTCCACAAAATCTAAATCGGGAAGAGGTACAAAATCTCGTGAGAATCCCTATGCCTGGATAGAAAGCGAGTTTTTTCTCTTAGGCAACTCATGCCACCATGCAAACTTTTTTTTTTTTTGATATGGTTGAATTTAGCACCATTCAGCTAGCCTGCATGCCTTGGTAGCTCTATAAAACTAGTAGACTTGTCAGGAATGCGAAAGATGTTTTTGTACGAGGTGTACCGAGGCAGTGCTTCTTCTCAGATGTGTGAAGCTGCCGCTGTTGCATACTGGTTATGGTGCTCAGCTGCTGACCTGAAAAGACCCGGGCTCGATCCTGGACGCAGTGGGAGCATTTCGATGGAGGCCAGATGCTGGAAGCCCGTGTACTATGTGATGTCAGTGCACATAAAAGAACACCAGATGGTCAAAATTATTTGGAGCCCATCACTACAGCCTCCCTGATAGCCTGAGTCGCTTTGGGATGTTAAGCCCTATAAACCAATCCAAACTAGCTTCTCTGAGTGTATCTGCCCCAGAAAGAAGCGTGTGCCATCTCACTAACCCATTTGTGGGCTGCTGGTTCATTTGAAACGTTGTTGCATGTTTGTTCTATGCTCGCACATGACTGACTCTTGCTTTGTTGTGCAGCTTATGCGCCTCTGCTTTATGCTTATGTTCACTCGCAGGCAAGAAACTAATTTTCTCTTTATTTAATACAGTTCTGCCGCCAGGTTTTGCGGAGTCCTGCCTCACCACCACCTTCACCACAAAGCCAGGAGAGCCCTCAGGTTTGTTGTCTCCCCGCGTTCCCCAGTGCTTGTGAGTGGTTGGCACTTGGCCTCCACTCCATTGATTGTTCAGGCACTTGCAGTAGTGTTACAGTAGTTTGACTGTCCCTAAATTCAAACAGGGGAAGGTAGCATTTGCTCACTGGCTTCCAAATGCAGGAAGCAATGGTAGGAATGCTGCACCAGTTTACATGGTTCCTATCTGCGCCACAGAATCTGCATGCGGCATGTTGCAAGTTTCACAGTGAAATCGGGCGAGTGCTTTGCCCATCTATGTTTCCAACAGCAACAGGAACCACACCAAATACCATACCACCTTGCATGGCCTGTTAGTGTGGTGATGCCTGTGGATGCATTTCATGGTTTTCTTGGGGTGGCATGGCTCTTATACAGTCACTAAAAACACACTATGAATGAACAAGTGAAGGGTAAAGACAGGGTTTAAGAAGCCCACTTAAATGCATTTCAAAAGCACATGCATAATGTGATGGCACCCATGTACTTGTCTGCGCTATTGTTCTTGCTAGAGTACACACCATTTAGATTGCCTCTGGAGCATACCAGATATAAGGTCCTGCCTCTCCCCTCTCTGCTGCTAAGTCTTGCAATTTTAAGGTTCTAGACACCACATTCAAATTTCACTATGACATTGTCCGTCCCTTCGTTTTGCATTCTTCATCCCTCCGAGCTTCTCATTGGTGTCGCCGCACATTTCTTGATTGCCTGCTCCCGAATTCGCGGTTCCAAACTGCATGCTCCCTTCACTGCATTTTGGGTACTAGCCAAGCAGGCCATTTAGGCATCAACTTCAGCCCATGCTTCTGAATCTTCTGTATATCTTGTCTTTTTGTGAATCATCATGATGGCGCCATTTTTTTCACGATTACAGGTGAACCTCGATATAACAAACCTCGATAGAACGAAGTTCGCGATTGAACAAACTTTTTTGTTTGTTTCTTGCTTCCATTGAAATGCATGTGTTTTTTTCCACGATTTAACGAAGTGGATGCAACGAAGTTTTTGGGAGCACAGAAAAACTATTTTGGAAAAACTCCGCCACTTTATGAAGTATATTCAAATTTTATTTTGTAAGAAACATGTTTGTAGAGGAAAATGTTACCCCACTACGGCGCCCCGGGCGCACAGACGTGTAAATAGTGCCCTCTCCGACGTTTTGCCGTCTAGAGCAATGTTGTCACTCCAATCCGATCCAAGCCTAGTGCGTCTCTCGTTCGTTGGCACAGGAAGGCACGCTGCCACAAGAAGTCATTTCTTTCTCTGATCGTGGTGCTCTTTTGTGCAACAATGAGTGGTGCGCCCCGGAAGAGAAAAGTGCTTTCTCTTGATCTTAAAGCGAAAATGATCAAAGAAGTAGCCGCCGGCGAGAAGAAAGTGGCGGACAGGTACGAAATAACGCTGAGTACCCTTTCGACCATTTTAAAGGCGAAGGACAACATATTGTGCGCTGTCAGCGACAGCGGCCTGAGTGGGACAAGGAAGAGGCTGAAAGCAGCCACGTACGGCGACGTGGAGAAAGCCACATTCACGTGGTTCATGGAAATGCGCGCAAAGAACATGCCTCTGAGTGGTGCCATACTTCAGCAGAAAGCCCTGGACTTTGCAAGTGTGCTTGGGTGTGAAGAATTCAAGGCTAGCAGCGGGTGGCTACAACGTTTTAAAGAGCGCCACAATATCGTTCGCAAAGCAATCAGCGGTGAAAGCGCGGAGGCGAATGCCATTGGAGCTGCTGATTGGCTTCGTGACCGCGTTCCAGTTATCCTCGCCCGCTATGACATCGCGGACATTTATAACGCCGATGAAACGGCATTATGCTATCGCCTTTTGCCGAAGAGGACCCTGGCTCTGAAAAATGAACGTTGCCATGGCGGCAAGCAGAGCAAGCAACGTCTAACTGTGTTGCTATGTGCGAACATGGATGGAACGGATAAACGCAAGCTGCTGGTCATCGGAGTTGGTGGAAGACCATGTTTCATTGGAAGGTCGATGCCCGTCAAGTACGTCAGCAACGCAAAGGCTTGGATGACACGAGCCCTGTTCAGCGACTGGCTTAAAGAGCTGGATGAGGAAATGGGGCAGCAGAAGAGAAAAATCTGCCTTCTCCTGGACAACTGTTCAGCGCACCACGTTGACGCGGAGCTGTCAAACGTCGAGCTGGAATTTCTTCCCACAAGTTGCACATCCCTGATCCAGCCATTGGATCAAGGTGTAATCAACAGCGTGAAGTGTGCTTACAAGAAGCGCATGATCGAGAGAATTTTGCTCAACATGCGCCTTAAACGCGACACCAAGATTGACGTGTTTATGGGCATAGAAATGCTATCTGCGTCCTGGCAGTCTACGAGCAAGGAAACTATTGTAAACTGCTTTAGAAAGGCTGGCATAAAAGCTGTGTGCGACTCATTGGATGCGGCAGACAACGATGAAGCGAGCGAGGGAGAGGCGCCTGCACAGTCAGATTTTGCTGATGTGTGGCAGCAGCTGAGCGAGGAAGGCGGCGTTCCCGAGGATGTAAGCCTTACCGACTTCATCACCAGTGATGAGTATGCCGTCACAACAGAAGAATTGTTCGACACCGCAATAATTGAAAGGGTTCAAGAAAAAACCATTGTAGAGGACTGTGAGGACACCGAGGAGGCAACGCAGATGGCCACAGCAACAGAAGTGCTCAATTCCATTGACATTTTGCGGAGTTATGCCGGCGCGCAAGAACATGAACAAGCATTGGTAGCGGTAGCCACCTACGAGCGCCTCATTACGCCGATGCTCATGAGCAAACGTCAGGCAAAAATAACTGACTTCATGACTGCATCAACTCGCACTGCATCATGAAGTGATTTGATGCAGTCACTTGCCTTTTGCAAACATTTGAGAATAAAGGTTCTTCGTTTTTGAAGTATGCTTAGTTATTGAACTCGCGTCAATCTCTCCCGGTCGCGGCGCTGGACTGCTGATCTAGATGACGCGGCGGCTGCGTTTCGATGGAGGCGAAATGCAAGGCGCCCGTGTACTGCGTGACATAGCGCCGGTTAAACCTCATGTGGTCGTAATTTTCGGAGCCTTCCGCTACGCCCTGTCCTGTGAAGTTCCAGTTGACAGTCAGTAAATCGCGCCCCGCCCCGCGTGCGGTGCACAAAGCCAGCCTAACTATTTTGCGGGGCCTCCTACTTGCACGTCCCATTCCCATCAGCCCGTGAGCGCAAGTGACGGAGCGCAGTGTTGCTTGACGCCATTAATGGATTTCCGCGCTGCTTGGTTTCGTTTTCGGTGATGCCGCACGCTTCGTGGCACGTCTTCGCAGCAACACGGGAAGCTCGCTTTAATTTTTCACTTGCGGCATTATCTCCATATCTCATTCAAAATTTTGAGATTCCCACAATTCGCTGAGAAAATACTGTAAGGTAATGGGCAGCAAAATTCACGGGGCCGCGGGGAGCAGCTCGACTCTACAGAAAATTTCAACTAAAGCAATAATTTGAGATGTGCCATTTCGAGGTAACGAAGCTTGACTGAACTACTCTTGCCGCTCTATTTGCTTGTCGTTTCTTCTAAAATCGGTTGCAATATCATCACGAAGGCACGTGAGCGGAATAAAACAGAAAAACGAATGTTGTTTGAATGTACAATTTCATTAACGGCACTCGAAGACAAAAGCCTCGTTGCAACGAAGTTCGCAATATAACGAAGTTTTTCCCCGAAAAGTACTACTTCGTTATATCGAGGTTCAACTGTATATCGTTCGTCTTTTCAAGTGGCTTCTAAATGACGGGCAGCTTTAGCTTTGTCCTTGACATGATGCAGGGAGTGAGATGTCCTCCTCAGCGCTTTTTGTCTTGCTTTAGTTCTGTCTGATTCAACGTTTAATTGACAACCAGATCCATGCAAAATGTTATTGCTTTCAAGAAGCGACTTTTTTTTTTCTCTTCAGCTATCATGGAATGAGGTTTTGTGGCACAGTCATGTCACCCTTGCAGTGGCAGTTTTCTTGGTTTTTTTTTGTTCGATAGCCCAGAACATCACATGGGGCAGTCAGCATCCTGGTACATAGAGTAATGAGTTCCAGAGATTCTGAAATGAAACATTAAGAACAGCCTTCAATAGGTGACAGTATTGCAAAATTTCATCTTCGCTAGCGCAAGCAACTTGCAGGGCAGCAGTTGCTGTGCAGGTTGTGTGGGTGTCATTTTGGAGCGACTCATTTTCATTTCTGGCTCCATCTGACCACAAAATTAGCCCTGCATTTGTGCTCTCTTGCTATCGCCATAGGAGAGCAGAAAAGCAGTGCCCTGTAATCGTAATGTAGTTTTTTTTATGCCTATGCATTTTTTTTTTGTTGCAGGTGGCCATTGCAGACTACACAAAACCAAAATTTAGTGAGTGCATGTTTGTGTTCTAAAATTTAGCTCTTAAGGTGCTGAGTTCAGTCTGCCTCTGCTTTGTGTTTTTTTTGGTAATAAGTGGTGTGATCAAAAAACAATGTGACGAAGAATGCGTATGCAAGAAGAGAACTGCACCAGGACAATACTGGAGCACAACGGATTATTCGTCCATTGGAACAAAGCGCATGTGCGCACATCGTCGTAGAACTTGTGAAAAGTACAAAGCTTATCATGTGACCACTGCAGAAACATGGGTACTGATAAGTGTGTGGGAACAGAGATTGCTCTTCAGGAACAGAAGTTCACTTGTACAAATTGTCACTGAGCGCCTTGCACATTCCTTCTGCCACTGCTTTCTTCCCTGGTAAATAAGTGCCTAATGGTGGTTCAACAGCGCAAACACACACGGACCAAGGAGATGAGACACACAAACCATCATCATCATCAACATTAACTAGCCCAATCTGCAGTTCTACAAATAAGTGCCAACTGTTCCTGGTAGTTTGGTTTCCCTGGGGGCTTAAGCAGTGGCGTAGTTAACTTGTTTGCACAAATACAACGCTGCCACGGATGTAACAAGTTGGGCTAAGTTTAAGATCTCCCGAAAAAAGTTACGATTAAAGCATTACATGCAATGTCAACCTGTTTAAGCCAACTATAGCCGAGCACTTGGGGAAAAAAAAATAAAATGAAACTGAGATGTTCTCAACACTGCAGAAGCAATAGCTGTGTCGGTAGCTTCTCAAAGGCAGCACTTCAGAAGTGCGTGTGGCACCGTTGTGCACAGCAAAGCATTTGACTCATTAGGGTAGGCAGCCATCAATGAATCTGTGGCCGCCTTTGCTACCTTGTCACGGCTATTTGTGTTTTGTGCAGCCCATTTCCTGCTCCTGTTCTCCATTTCCCTACTGCACTCATGCTTTATTTCTCAACTGCTTGCGCACCAGATCTATTTGCACTAGATTTTTAATGCGACAGCATTATATGGCTCATTGGCGTTGGTGTCACATATATCCTTTACTTATGTGGCAAGCTCAGCCAAAACCCAACTACCAAGTAACAGAGGGCTGGCTGTTTTGTGCCCTGCTTTTTCAGACTGCAAAGCAGAAAAATGGGGTTAGAGCCAAAAGTTCACGTAATAACATTTACGACAGAGAGGTGACACAGAGCAGTTACATTTCACATATCAGCACATGCAGAGAGGTTACAGTACACCGGGATTCTACATCAGCAGTGCAATAATGAATCAGGGAGGCAAACAGTTTGTTCACTGGGCACTATAACCGTCCATTGACCAGAGGATTTCGAAGTGTCCATGTGAAAGACTGGGGCATGTTCCATCGCTGGTCTGCCAGCTGAATGACTGTGATGTTGACATCAGGAGCTGCTAAGTAGAGCTTCTTCCAAAGCAACCGAAAGGAGGATTTCTACAGCATGGGCTGATTGTTAGCCTCAAGCACCCTTCTCTTGTAGCTATGCTGTATCTGTTGGTTACTTTGCCTTAAGGCAGGACACATTTGCGGGATGATAGATTTTGGGGTGATTGAGCAAACTGTTAAATACCTTATAAAAAAAGCAAAGGCTAGAGTTGTGGCAATAAGTGGCAAGGTTCTAAAATTTTCGTGCTTTTACGCTGGTATTAAGAGTAGGTGTAGTGAATGAATCTTGCAGTACGATTTTGTAAAGCTTGAAGTGCGTTAGCAAATAAGTTTGATGTGGGTGCCAGATTGGAGGTACTATGTATTGTAGACTAAACCTGTTGAGTGATTTATATGAAAGCAGTAATTTTACTTGCTGTGGTGCATGTTGTTATGTGATGTCTCAGAAATTGAAGATTTGTTTGCAGATGATATGAGATTAGTGATATGAGTATGCCAGTGAAAATCGCTGCTGAAGGTAATGCCAAGGTATTTATAAGATTGTACAAGCTCAGCTGTCGGCCGCCGTAGTGTCTCAGTGGTTATGGCACTCAGCTGCTGACCCAAAAGGTGCGGATTTGATCCCGGCCGCGATTTCTATGGAGGCGAAATTCTAGAGGCCTGTGTACTGTGCGATGTCAGTGCACATTAAAGAACCCCAGGCGGTCGAATTTCCGGATCCCTTCACTACGGCATCCCTCATAGCCTGAGCTGCTTTGGGACGTTAAACCCCCATAAACCATAAGTTCAACTGTGGAGGGAATCGCAGGGTAGTCAAATACGAGGGGCTGTTGGCAACTGTGAAAGGAGGCAGCTTTGCTTTTGTTGGCATTTAGTTTCATGAGCCAGTGGTCACACCATTGCTGAATGTGATTAAGGTTATTTTGAAGAGCTGCTTGGTTGGATATGTTAGTCACTTTGTGATAGATGACTCAGTCGTCGGCAAACATGAGAGCCTTGAATGTTACTTGCATTGGTAAATCATTAACGCAGGTTAAAAATAGCAGTGGACCAAGGAGAGAGAGCCTTGTGGGGTGCCTGTTACAGTGATGGAGGTAGAAATTTGGTTAATGAAAACAAACTGGGGGCAGTAAGAAATCCTTTGATCTCTGCGAGAATGTTAGGGTGTCAATTAAGTTGCCCTAGTTTTAGTAGTAAACAATTGAGCTATGGCATTCAAGGCTATTGCAAAATGTAAAAAGCTTTTGTAAAATATGAAAAAAATGGCATGAGTTTGGATATCACGATCAAGATTAGCTTGCTGATCATGAATGATAGGTGTGAGCTTGGTTTTGCAAGAAAATTTCTTGCAAAAGCCATGTCATGAAGGACTAAAAAACACTGTTAGCATTTGGTAAATTCATGATTTGGGAGTAAATTGTGTCATTGTAATTCTACGTGGTATGCTTGTTCCAGAAATGCAGCAGGTTTTCATGACATCCGCATTCCAAGAACTGCATTTTTAATGTGTTCATTTAGGATGCCCTTAAAGTCACCTTGGCTAGAATTCCTTCAGTTCCTTACTGAGAAACCGAAGGTAGTCATCAAGTCACAGCATCACTTGAGCAGTTAATATGGCAGGATTTGTCTTACTGCTCAAATTATTCCAATCCAGCACTACTTGCTGGCTGAGTATCTTGTGGGGTTTTGTTTGACTGGCTGAAGTGCGGCCAGCCAGTAGGGGCATTTTATTGGAGAGCTTGGTTGAAAGGGCACGTGCTTTCGTGTGAAATTGTGAATTGTGCCTTGGAGCGAAGAGATGACTAGTGATGCTGTTTGTAATGTAGGTGAGTCCAGGACATGCAAGGCTGGCAGCAACTACAGGGTGCTCCAGTCCACTCCAAATGCATCGCCAGGGTAAGTCAGGGTCATGTGGCGCGCCGCTTCTTCATCCACTAATTTCACTAATGAGAAGAGATAATGGTGCGCCTAAAGCCATGCCCAAAGGTGCTTGGTGTCGCTGCAATTGAATCCCAATGATTCGAATTAAAAGGGGGCTGAAAATTTTTCGTATTTTTTTAGGCACAGATCGTCACAAGGTCATAGCAGGTCCGAACGCAGCTGTTTCAAAAATAAAAAAATTCAGATGCACATAGAAAAAAGTGTTTATACAGACTTGGCAAGGACAACCCTACAGCAGGCTAATTGACAGTAACCAATTAGTGTTCGTCATATGATATGATGCCTGCATCACATCATCATTAGTTTCATCAGTCTTCTTTTCCAGGGTAGCGGTCCTTGGAAAAGAAGTGTTTAAACTGATTATTCTTTGAGTTACGCAGTGTTAGCATTAATGAAACAGCGAGAACAAGAAAGGGTCCTGTCTCAACTGACTGCCAATCCCTAAAGACAAACAAGCTACTTTAGCTGAAAACGGAGGCTCTTGTAAACTGGAAAAGGCCTTGGAAATGGAATGCAGGTGTCACTGCCACATGTCACCACTGTTTGCTTGGAAAAACGACGTTGGTGCTCTCCCTTGTTCATGCATCTCTTGAGGCTTGACCACACCACTATGCACTTTCAGTCAGCGAGCACTAAGACTTTTAATTGTCGACGTTGTGAGTTTGAATCTGTTGGGATTCGCAGTGATAGATCTGTTAAAGGAGCACAAGCAGAGTTGCTAAAGGGCAGGAGAAAAGATTTTTAACTTAGGACAAAACTTTGAAGGAGTTGGGACACTGAGGCTACCTGTCATGCACTGTTTGAATCAGCTGTTCACCTACATGCGTTTCTTTCGATAACGATGGTTTTGATTTTAATGATAGAAGGGCAGCTTGGCCACCACAGGTGATGTTTTTTTTCTCCACTAAGTGTGAACGAAGACCTATTTGCTTTGATTCTTTCGCACCAGAGGACCGATGCACCAGGCCGGGCGAAAGCTTGTACTTAAGTGGACAATGTGGAAGTGGTTGCGCGTTGCTGCAATCACTCAGATATGTCTGCTTGTGTCTTGCGTTGCAAACAAATGACAAAGCAGAGTGCCAGTGGCTTTGGGTGTGAACAAACAGTAGATTGTTTTTGTTGGAAATACCTTGTCACAATTATATTGACATGGCCTCCAGTTTACCGCCTAACTCTAATGCAGTATCCGCAGCTGTGACAAGGCAGTGTATGTGCACGCCGCTTACTGCCAGCCGTGCTCCACAGACACGAAATGCTCGCCAGTGGTAATGGGCAGCTCCAGGAGCATCGTGATAATTGCACTTCCAAGATAGTTCTGCAATTAATTGCCATGGTCAGTGGTACGGAGTAGCCCCTATGTCATAAGATTAGCCATTGTGGCAAGGAATAGGAATGTTTGTTCAGTTACTATTTTCCTGGCTAAAGGAGTATTTTGTGCACTGAAAATCACTTTTATGGAGCGGAAAGGTGCAGCAACTCTTTTCTGATTTAACACCTCAACCATATGGTGAGGCAAGGAAGGGAGCAAAAGAAAGAGGAGGAGGTGATGTAGTGGAGGTCTGTGTTAATTTCAACCATCTGGTATTTTTTAATCTTGTAATTCCCAGTGTGCTGCCCATGCTACAGGGTTAAAAATTTGAATTTTCAGCTGTGCTATCAGAACTACATGAGTCGCAACTTGCTTGAACAAACTGCCTTTTTCAAATGTACTTATCAAAGAAATATCAGAAGGCCGTTTACTAGACATGCAGGAGGCCTGCTGAAAGATAAATGGCTGGAAAAACTAACCCTAACTGCTAAACTGGCAAAATATCTATCGTCGTAATCTGCACTGGCTGGTGACGGCACAGTTGAATTTTGCCCTTGATTTATTTATGCACCTGCCTATAAATAGTTTTATCCACCATAGACATATAGAAGTCGGGAAAGTAATTTTAATTGCACATTTTTCAACTTTTTTTTTTTTGGTGTAGGCAATGAAGGTGCCATTTGTGATAAAACCTGTGAGTTCACAGCTTCTTTACAATCTAAAACAGAGGCTTGGGCAAGCTGGTAATGAATCATTGAGCAGAAACGGCGTGATTTTGAAACTGGGACAAAGGAAGGCAAACAAGGATGAGTGCTCATCCTCGTGTGGCTTCTTTCATCCCAGTTCCAAATTCCGCTGTGTCGACTCAATTGTTCACCAATGTTTCCAATGCCTAATTGTTAGGAGGCTAATGTGCACACCACACGACACAGGTTTCTGCTGATAGTGTAGAGGCCCACATGCAGGAAACAGCATTTCCTGTTTGTATATGTATATACACTGACACGCACTTAAAAACATAACAAGGGTTTACTGATGTTTCGACAGGGCACCAGTCTCCTTCAGACTGCTGCATGATTATTCCATACGAGTAATTGTAGTGATTGGAAGAAGGCTGCTACAATGCGCCCGAGTTAAACCCTACCCCCTCAGCACCGAAAGACAATAAAGTTTGCAAATCACCTACATGCTTGCATGAGTCGCCATCCAGAAGGGTCTCCAGTGGCTGTACTTCAAGCATAGCACAAAACCCTAGAACACACACGTTCCTTTACAGTGGAGTTTCGGATATTAATGTCGAACACGACCCCAGTCAGAAGACAAGTAGAAGTTGGAGGAACGCCTCAGAGGATCACACACCTTCCAGCTCAGCGTTTCAGCAAGGAAGCACTGGGACTGAACCCCTCATAACAATACATATATATGTAGCATTATTCTACTTCAAAATTTTGCACTGTGCTTTGTCTAGGATTTTGTGCTGTCACTGTGCTGTGTCACTGTATCTTCGAGAACCCTCTTTTCATGATGCTTGATTCTTTTTCCGCTTCTTTCATGACACAGGCTGAGAGCTAGCCCCGCGGCCATGGGAAGCCACGAGACAGGTGGCACCACAGGCAGTGCTGACACCAGCGCTTCGAGTGTTGGTCACTGCAGCAGCATGCCTGTGGTGCCTGACATGTTCTCACCAGACTTTGACAAGTACCGGGAACTGCTCCACCAGGACCTTGCCGAGTACTACCGCAGGGACTCCGTCCGCTCCCCAATCACTTCGGTCTGTGGATCCTCTGGTAATGCAGTGACCTCAAGGAGGTGCTGATACCTTGGCTGCGTTCCTTGTCAGCCATTTCTGAGGACATTGCTTGTGGTGTCTGAACTTTGGGCTTAAATTATATGAATTGTATAGTACTCAAGTAGACCTTTTTTTGCTGGGCTAGGTGGTTCATTCTGACATTAGTAAAGCAGCGCGAATCAAGGTGCCTGAAGGCGAAACAAAGAAGGGACAGGAAGGAGCGTTGGGCAAATTCCTTCTTGAGGCAGAACGCGATGTACAAAAGCTTCGCGTTTTGTATCCCTGCATAGCAGCATAGCCCAGGAGCTCTCAAGTCTTCTTAGCATAGGGGGACCCCTAACAGCTCTCAAGATGTGTCCTTCCCTGCTTGACATGCATTAAAAAAGAGCACGCAGATGCATGGTCCCTTTCCAAAAAAAAAAAAAAAAACTGTTACCACTCGTGTATTATGCTCCTGAATGTTATGCCAACAACACCACAGAATTGGGAAACATGCCCTTAAGGGGGAGGACATGGCTTTCCATAAATTTTTTTCTTGATGTATTTGTGAGAAATTTTTTGCACGTGTTAGAATGAATTTTGTGACTATTCTCACAAAATTTCGCTCCTGTAGTGGCTTCAGAAAATTGTTTCCTAATGCATATTTTTCCTCTGAACCACGTGAAAAGGCTGCAGAGTTAAGAAAATGGGGCAGAAGGCTGGTTCAACATTCATAGCATCCCCTACTGACATTTCACAGGTCAAGGCATTCTTAGAATTTTTTTTTTTAAATGCACAAATTTCGGTTCTCAATTTTTGCGATGTGGTGTCTGTGGACACACGTAGAGTGGGAAGAAAATTTGATACAAAAATATAAAATTCACAAGTTCGAAAAGCAAAGAATGTTTTGTGGCACCTCTAGGACCACAGTCTAGATGAAGACAAATGGGGTCTAAAGAGATGGAACAGTTGTGAAGAATTCTGCTGCACACGGTATATAGGCAGAAAGCCTTAGCAGATAAGCACGCCCATTGTTAGTCTTTCCCCGCAATGCAGAGCCGTGGTTAGAGAGACAATTTTTTTACTTCCTGGTCGATATCGGCAATAAAACTTTGGTGCAGCATAAAACATGAGGCATATAAGTGGCTACAACAATTTTTAAAAAATAAGATTTTTTGGTAATTTTGGGGATTTCAAAGCCACGTTTCCCTTAACAGCCGTTGCTCTGAGACGACCAAATTGTACAACAACGGCCAGCTGTATAGTGAAATGATCTGGTATATGCCACAACAGTATTATTCCCAGAAAAGGGAGTTTGAGAAGCGCATTGATTTGGTTGCTTGGAGGACTCTGAAATCCACTCCAGTAAACCCAGTTTGTCAACCCAGCCACATCCCGAGCAAGTCATTTACTTGGAAGGGGAGACAAGTGTGCACTAGTACGAATTTCTAAATCGTCATCATGCAAGCTTCTGCGCACTTTTGTATCCATGTTTTTATTCTTTTGATCACACTGAACCAAAAGCTTCAGGGCTGTTTATGGAGCAGCGTAGCCAATCGTGACCAAATGCATTCGTGAAAAAGTGCACTTTCTTTTGGTCTCTCTGTGCATCCAAGCAGGCACTGAAAAGCAAATTAGTCAGCCAGAAGTTTTCCTTTGAAGCGGCTCAAATTATGCACACTTCTGCAGAATAGCTGGTGGTAGGCACTGCCATCAAAACATTGTACCAGATTGTTACTCTGAAGAATGCAAGACAGCCACCAAAATAAAAAAATTCTCCACCTCTTATTGTTTTGATGGATACGACACTGATTGTTGCTGTAGTGTATTGGGGCCGATTTTATTGTTGCTTCTGATCTGCACACAAGAACCTTGCGGCCAAATGAAACTTAGTCTTGAAGGACTTGCGTGGAGGCTGCACCACATCTACTAGCTGCATGTTGACTCCTGTTGTACTTGCTAGTGGTTCTTTATCGAAACTGACTAATCCTCAAACAGCACCTTTGGCTGATGTCACTTTTTGACACCATGGTGAGTCTACTGGTGCCATTGCGTCTTCTGTATGAATACACACGTGACGCCATGTGAGAAGCCACTTTTACCAGCCCCTGCAGCTGAGAGCTTGATTTGCATTTCGCATAACAATGGGCCCATGTTGAGGACAATTCAGGGAAGTGTTTGGCCTGTTTCTAATGCTTTGTTGCAAAAGGGTGCCCATAATGGCCAAAAGGCACCATGAGCTTGCCTCACAAGCCTTGAGCCTGCTCGAGAAGGCTGTTGCCGGCACACGAGACTGGTGCCTCTTCTTGTAAGTGTAGCTGCATTAGTGCTGAGTAATTGTTAGACAAAAGGATGCCCATTAGAAGGGAAGTGAAGGCTTGCATGGAATTTTCTAGAACAGTTCCTGCTCTTAAAGAGTGAAACAGTTTCTGCTTGAATGTGTGGCTGGATCAGTAGCAGTGATATGCACGAGGCAACTGGACACCTTCTCTTAGTTTGCCGTGTAGTTGCTTGTACAAGGGTTTTGATGTGCAGTAGGGGACTATGGGGTGACTACTGATGACTGAACATTAGGCAGTACTATTGCTTTCAGGCCACTGTCCTTGCTGAACCTTGAAGACTGTCTCATGTAGAGGTGCACATGTTGTTTGTGTGTTTTTCTTTCATTCAGGTGACGTGTCTCCTGTGTTTACCCCTCCACATGCTGCTCCCCTGTTAGCATCCAACGGCATGCCCGATGTCCGGCAGATCGTTGCAGTCCCTCTGCCAGACTCTCCAGCACATTACAGTGAGTGGGCTGTGTTGTGTTACTGCGAGGCTTCTATTGATTCATTGATGCATTCATTGTATACCTGAAGGCAGTTGCGGGCATTGCACGAGGAGTGGATATCAAACAGTGATGATCACCCTGGATTGTACTTTTTGTTACCACCATAGTCCAGAATGGGTGGCTTGAAATGGGAGTGGTCTGTTATCCTAGCCTTGTGGCCAGAAGGGTTGCTTGAATCTTTGGGTGCACAATGTTAGAGGCTGATGGAGAGAGAGATAAAAAGCACCTAGAGCGTGGCATCATCTCTAACATCCATATGAAACTGCACTTCTAAAGCGAAAGTTTTACTAGCCTCGTCGAGCAAAGCTCATCGGCGCGGTACATTTGACCTTCAAGTGGAGGAGTGGTGTGCCAGTCACATGACGTACCACGTGACTCACCGCAGCTGCAGCCGCCACCGCCTTGGCTGCTGTGTCCATGTGACTCGCCATTCGCTTGAAAGGGAGACGGCGCCGCTCTCACGTGCATACACACTGCCGCCTCGCAGTTTCTCGCTATAGATGAAGCGAGTTGGCTGGGACCGTCTACGCTGCGACTTCTTCTGCCACCGCCGCTACTTTGGCTTCAGTGACGGACGAAGAGGTTGAGTCTAACCTACCTTAGCAACACAGCATAACCACGCATAACAAAGCTTTCGCTTGCATAATTGGACTTAGCCGAGCTAAGCTGCAGTCATTTAACTGGCAGCTGAGCTGACAGCTGTTGCAGTGCTGAAACCACTCGTGAAGTGGAGCAGGTTTTATCATTGCTATGGAGAAAGTCTGACAGCTCCTTACTAGCATGGTACTTAACATCAGACCGTGTGACTGTCATTGCTTGAAGGGATGGTAGCGCAGCCGCTGTTGTCACCTCTTTGTCCCAAGCCAGTGTTAGTGCGCTAGCACTAGGTGCCTCTGTCTGCAGTTGAAGCCAGAGAATGACAGGCTGCCCACAACCTGGCAGGCAAGAAAAAAGGAGGCAAACTGGCTTCATGTCAGCTGCGGCCAAGTGGAAAGGAGGAGGTGAGACTGATTTCGCAGCAGCTGCATCAATCTGGAAAGAAGGAAATAGTGTCACACTAGTTGCTCCCAAGGTGGAACAGGTTACACAAGGGCTACAGCTCACTGGAAAGGAGGAAAAGAGGACATGTGTGTCATGCTAGTTCTATTCACTTGTTCAGATTGCAGCGTACAGTGGAAAGCCACATTGTGCATGGGATGTAGCTGGTATAGTGTACCAGTGAAGGTGCGATTGTGCTATAGTAGGATACAACTTTTAAAGCAAGAGCAGTTGGGCCAGGCCAAGGTCCGCGGCATACTGTATTAGTACTCCGCTGGCCAGTCGCAACAGTAAATGGAATTGGCTGTTTAATGTTCGACCTCATTATAATTTTTTGTCTTGTGATTAGCTTCTTGTTTAAGTAATAAGAAGTTTTAACTACGGACAACTTTTTGTGTTTGTGGAGTTCAGCATCCCAGAGTGACTTTGGCTATGAGGGACGCCATAGTGGAGGGCTCCGGGGATTTCGACCACCTGGGGCTCTGCGTGCGCTGACATCACGCAGTACACGGGCCTCAAACATTTCGTCTCCATCGAAATCCATGAAGTCATTGTCATGCTTTGCTTTCTGCAAGCAAGGCACTTTGGTCGAAAAACACTTTTCAGAAAACTGGCATTTTCATGGATGCCTCTGCCAGTTCTTGCTACCTACGGTCACAAAAAAACATTTAAGTCTCTTCTGGGCTGTTTTTGAGGAAAACTTTTCTGGATGTAATTGGAAAGAACTTATAGATACGAAATCTGGTGCTTTCTAAAATCAGAAATTTTTTTCGAGATTTTCGTGATTTGAAAGGCCCTCCTTAACTTAGTATATCATTCATTTTTTTTTTATTACCTGTGAAGAACCGCAGCAGTCTTCAAAAAGCTGCTGAGAAACCCCATGTGTCTTGTCTTGCTTCTGTCCCTTATTCCTGCCATACATGCATGCAAAAAAGGAAAGCGCAGATGCTCAAGCCACTAAAAAACAATGGGGAGTTCAATTAATAATGACTGGCTGCATATTGACAGCCTGCATGGTGACAGGCAACTGCGTTGTGATAGGTCTGAGCAATGTAAAGTAAAGGGATAGGTGAGGGTTGAGACATGATTGGGGAACCCGAAAAGCACTTCCAGGAACAAAAGGATTCTCTGGAACCCATGATGAGAACCCGTCTCAAGAAAGGTAGAGTTGCTTGGCGCTTAATTTGTCCACCATCTCGGTGTGCTGCACAGGCAGCATGAACTTGGAGTGCTTGAAATGCAGCAGATGTTGCAGCCATCAACCTGCAGCCATTGGAATGTGCACGTCCAAGCCTTGCAGGCATCTTATTTTCTCTCTGCCATTGCCTTTGTGTGCTGTCCTGGTGGCCACTTTTAGTTGTGCAACCCTGAACAGCAGTGGCTGTGGCGCTGTGCACATTCTGTGCTATGACAATTCAGCTTTAGCGATGAAGGTAGGCTTCTGTGCAAGATGCCATGAGGTGTGCATTTTAGGATGAGCGCAAAATGCCACATTTTTCATTTGATGGTTCTAGTATGCAGATAGCGTTGATCAGTAGCAGAGAAAGCAAGTGTTGGACTAGGCTCTTGCCGTGTTTGAGAGGCCTTCCTTTGAGCATTCTATACCTAGTACCGTCTGTGTTACCCTTGTGTACAGCACTTGAGCAGTGCACCTCACTGCATAAAATTAGGTTTTTCATCACTGCTTCTAGCTTCAAGAGGCGACACTCGTGCAGAGGTAGAGCCACATAGATGTGCAAGCAACATAGGCATGAGCACTTAAACCTGAAGCCTTGGGCTGCTTTCTAATTTTAGTTTTTAATGCGTGGTGTACACCATTCGAGCACTTTACACAAGGGTGTTGCAGTTTGTACATGCTATGGTACAATACAGTAAATGTTCTGTTAATGTCCAAAGCTCTGCATAGGCTATGAGAAACAGCACAGTGGAAGGTTCCAGAATAATTTCAGGCAACTTGTGGCTCTTTAACATGCACTGACATTACAGCACAAGGGTATCTTTTGCCTTCCCCTCACTTGAAACGTGGCCACCACAGCCGGGGTTTGGTCCTGTGCCATTGAGTTCCGCAGCCAAACACCACAGCCACTAAGGCACTATTCTGGGTTAACAAGTAGATGCTGTTTTGGGATGTCATAGAATGCAGATCGCTGGTAGTAGCCCCTCGCCGGCTGCTTTTATTAGGAGTAACATCCAGTAATAGCGAGCAGTTTGTATGTGTCGGCAGACATCTCATTCCCCACGGGTGCCACATACCAAATCTGTCATGCTGGCTTATGTAGGCTTGCTGCAGTGATCTGAAGCTTAAACGAACGAAACCTTGTCTTTGGCTAATATAGGTATGTGAACTGCAAAGCAGTCTTGCAGACTAGCTTGATTTTCAGTAGTACATATGTACCCATGTGCAGCAGCTGGGAAATTTGTATTAAAACGGCTCAGAATTTTCGAGCACCTTGCTCCCACCGACTCACCAAATCAGATATTTTTGCAAATTTCAAAGCTACCCACCTTAACTTTACATAGGTCATAAAGCCTCGAATGTTGTGTTGGGTTCGTAATGTTTGCAGGTGCTGTGTACACTTTGGCCCTATAATTTCTAGATGTCAACTGCTATTCAAGGACAGTTCTCTGCATTAAGTCCACATGGTCCAATGCTGGCTGCAGTTATGAGCAGTGGGCAGTACACTTTTGGCAGGAATTGTACTCACGGCCTCACAGAGTACAAAAAAAGATTCATAGGACAGTTGATTCCTGTATGACATGAGATTTGGTGATGGCTTCTTACGGAACCACTTGGACTGCATTACGCGGGTACGCATAGCCGTGGAGAACTCGAACTGTGCCATATGCCAAACTGTACCAGCACTAGTTCATGCCGCTGAGCGCAAAAGGCTCCACAAACTGACATGTTGACTGCTGCAGTGCCCCTGCCCTTTCCAAGTTCCTCTTTTGTGTTACGTCAATGACGACGAATAACCGGGAAAACAAGGCCTTAACAGCTGTTGCTGTAGAACTGCCACACACCCGCGGCTTGACTCATGCCTCATGTTTGGATTATTTTTGTAGCAATAGCTGCATTGGCCGTGAACTCGCAGTTTCACCGTGGTACCACACCACGTGACCTACTGCGTGACGAACCACGTGACAACTAGCCAGACAACCAGACTAACCTGGACTTGCAATCAAGATAAATCAAGGCTAACCAAGCTATGCCTTGGCTTTTGCTGCATATATTCTGGCATAGCCGAGCTAAGCCACTGCCAATTTTTCTGTGGCTGTGTTTGCAGCGGACTCACCGAAGCAGCCGGAATGCAACCAGACTGAGTTCCAGTTGCCGGCCTCAGTGACCTGGAAGAGGAGGCAGCACGGTTGGCGTCGGTCGTCTGCCACCCCACCAGAGGCATCCCCCAGTGTTCACACAGGGTATGGCGCCACAGTGTCTGCCACACATTTTTTGGCCTCATGCATGACGAACCCAACTGTTTTGTGCTTGGCTCTGGTGTGTTGGTGAAAGCAAATGACGAGTCATTAGTTTGTTCGTGGCACACTAGGGCACAGAGCGCCTGTCCACAGTCCAGTTTTGTTAATGAGTGTGCTATTTAATATCGATACAACTCGACATTCGGGTCACTTCACAGATAAAAAGGCGGTAAATTACTGTACGGCTTAGTTTCAAAATTGCTCAGGCAGAAGTTGACAGAATATGTTAATGAGTGGTCCACCTTTGGAAATCAACTGTGATGCAACATAGTTTTAGTGAATGACACTTCCTTTATTCAATAAGAAAACAAATTATGGCAGGCACTTAAGACTAGTTACATGCTGTGAATGCGAGAATATGCATGCAAGGTGTGAGGCTGCCACAATGGCATACTACTCTAAAGCTGATCTGTTCGCGCCGCCCAAATGGAAGTTGATGAAGACAGTACCCAAACTAAGCCTGAGAGACTGGCAGTTTAGCGCGCTGGGTATTGTGCTGTGGTGGTGACGCAGTGCTCTAATGAAGTGGCCAGCGAAACTGATTCGTTCCTGGCAGCCTGATCAGCTTTGCTGGTTTTTTATTAGTGTGTGCCCCACTGATAAAAATTGATAGGGGTTTAACGTAGCTAAAGAGATTCGCCTCTGCACTGGCACATGTCTGTTTCTATCACAGCCAGTTGTAGGGACTGTGCAACCACTGTTGCTCTTCCCGAGCAACCTCTCACAGCTGGCATGAAACTCCTCAGAACTTACCCAAGCTTACTCGAGTAGCTCGGGTAGTAACTCAGGTTGGTAGGCAACGGCATGACATACTAGTGTGCACAGTGACAAGATTCTTGGTCGGTCTTTGGTGAGCGTATGAGTGCTTGCACACTAAAATGCACCTCCCATCTATGAGCCTCCGCTCATCACCCACCGCCACCCAAGTGCACTCTGCAGAAGCCAGCCTGCATCCACCAGAAGCCCATGGCTAAGCCAAAATCAAAGACTTGGTGCAAATGTGATCAATGTGAAAGTGAAATGTTGCAACTGGCACTGCTATCACAGGTTTTCTGCATGTAATGATGTGATCGCTTTTACATATTCTTTTTCCCCCTTCTCTGCTGTGCTCATTGTGAGGTAGTGCTTGCTTGCGACACTGTGAAAGCCCAGGCTTTTATTTTCCAAATTATGATAAAAAGAGCCAAATAATGGAATGTACAGAATTCAGTCAGCAGGAAAAATAAATGGACCACTAGAATAATTATCGTTGCACTTCAATACAGCTTAACACTGCAGTCAGGCCGACTTTTCCGGCTGATAGCACATTCATTTGGAGGGGGCGAAAAAATTGGTGAGTAGTCTTGGGTAGCAGCAATGTAGGCTATGAACAAAAAGGCAGAAAAGGCAGCTATAGCATGAAGTGTGTAAATGCCCCATGCTTATCACTGCCGCTTTGTTTACGTTGTGTGTAAATGGTGCAGGTGGGGGCTTATTTTTCTCTTTTTACACAATCTAACAGCTGTTTACATTCTCGTTACCTCAGCAACAGAAGGGTTGAGTTGAGTTTCCCCCTTCAGGTGGTGATGAGAGGAAATATCTTGTTGATGATAAAATCGGGGTTTCTTGATGACCCAGTGGTTCTAACTTGCAAGCATTCACGCTACTCGAAGAAAGGAGACGGTTAACTATTTATTTACAACATAAATAAAACAAGAAGAAACAAAGCAAGGAGAAAACTATTTACATGACTAAACCGTTGATCAGACGAATTCAGTCCTAGTTCAACCCAGCGCGCTTGTTTTTAAACCCTCCGTCTCTCCGCCCTTAGCGGGGACAGCCACCAATAAGATTACAAGCGACACACCTCACCAATCAGTGGTTAGGGAAAGGAAAATAAGGATTTCCGCCAACTAATCACAGATTGGGGAAAGAGTGCTGATTAAACATTTGGGAAAGGAGAGGTTGCAATCAAATACACAAAGAGCACAAATGCGACCACCCTCTCCCACGGCACCCATGGCACAGCCGTTACCACTTTTCTATCTCTTTCGCACATGTGACAAACATATGCCGACGAGACAATCAGTTAAGTTGTGTACAGAACATCGAAAGAGAAGACAGTCTTTACGGGAATAGTGGGTTTCACGGTCACTCAGCTAATACTCAGTCGTATCTCGTGCATTCCCGAAGCCTCGGCAACCCCTTGACAACGCACACATGTCGACAGCTGTACATGGTTAGCTTCTTAAGACTGGTTATGCCCGTGACGGCGCGGAGGAAAACAAGGACGTCCGCTACAAAAAGGGGAGGCAGGGACGGGACGGGCCCCTTTGTTGGTGACTTCCGACCCCACTGCTGCGGCCTTCTTTGCGACCGACCAGTTCTCGGAAAGGTCAGCGAACTCCACAGGTTGGAACTTGAATCCCTGTCGGCACCTGGTTTTTTTTTTATCCAGTACTGAGAAAAATTATAAATTGTCATAACATGGTGTACCAGCAACTCGTGCTGTTACAGTGAAGCTACTATCCCTGATGTTATTGGGCGTATTTTAAAAAGTGGGGCTCTATGCGCACGCTTGAGCTAGAAATTGTAATTTGAAATTATCGGCTCTAAGCCCCTGCCTATGGCAGCGACGGCCATTTTGTCAGATGGCAGCATGGTCTGCTACAAAACTGTGTGCACGTGCCTACTTGAGCCCGGCCATGGCACATTGTGGGAAAGACACCGAGACCGGGCTGAAGCTGCACAGGGAACGAAAGAACAGAAGTCTTTGTTGCCTTTGTCCCCCTCAACTCCCCACCCTTCGCCCCACTGCACCCAAAGTGTGAACAAAAAACTCAATCCCCTATGCTCATTACCCGCAGGTCAGTTCAGTTGCGAGCAAGCACATGACTGTCAGTCGATGTCTTCAAGAACCGCCAGAGTACCAGTGTTGCCTGACTTCCATATGGTCCAGGACAGCTTTTAAAAATTAAATTACAGATTACTCGCTGCACCAAATGAGCTCATATTTTGTCCAGTTTCAAGATATATAGGAAACATGCGATAAACAGCTTGAGTCTGAAGAATGGTGTCATGACAGTAAATCGGAGAAAGCACATCTGATGTCATGGAAAATGCTGCCATTTATCCGTTTTAGGAGCAGTGCAGGCAATGAACAGAAGTAAGCCATTGACAGCTTATCAAGACTTGGATGTTGCATTGTTTTCTCAGGTTTTCTTTGTTTGCAGAGACTCCAGAAATTACTCCAGCAGCTAGAAAAATATGGTGGCATCAAACGGTGTTGCAGAGCAAGCACTTCAAAGTTACAATACTTTGCAGGACAGCGGCTTTATCTGAGATATTTGGGCCACTTCATTTCTGCCTGTTGTATCTGATCAGCGGTTTCAAAATTGCGGCTTCATGAAAATGCCTTCAACGCTATCGCTGTTTTTACACTGCTGAATAGGTAAGCCTGTGATCATGCGGACTGCAGGTACAGTCCACCGGTTCAGAAACAGTCAGCCCCACAGCAACTTCTGTGCAGGCAAGAAAACGTGAAGCTGGGCAAATTTGTTGATAATCTGTGGTAGTACTACCTATATACTAACGCATTATTTTCATGACACTTCCAAAAGGAATAGACGGGATACCCACCTATCTCCTGGTTTATTTTAAAACGAAAATGCCATTGCATACTCTCGGGAGAACAGCTGCTTGGAGTTTCAAAGAACGAAAGCTCTTGCTGTTTTTCAAGCTGGCTTGGTGTTTCAAATGGGATCAAGCAATACCTTATGTTCACCTGCCGTTACTTACCTGCCTGCCATTTGTGTTCACCTACCTTTAAATGCTGTTAGTATTGCATTAAGCAGTGTTGCAGCGCAAGGCACGAGAGGGAAAATAGAACTTGCGTGCTGAACAGCTGGTGTACTGCTGCCACAGTGTACCGTAAGCTAGCATACAATGCTTCCTGCACACAGTGTGGGCATGCATAACACATGATAGTAGTGTCTGAATGGAGTGCCGCTCTGTGTGTGTAGTTTGTGCAAGGGAAGTGAGCATTCTGAAAGCTAAGCAGGCGCCGGTGGGTGCACATGAAGAGTGCTTGCTATGCCGCCGGTGACTGCCAGCGACAGGTGGTGCTGGGAAAGAAATGCCTATTTTTGGGACAATTTACAGTAGCAGTTTATTGTTCAGTTCACATTTGAATGTGACTGGTGATTTATGTGTGCGAACATAAGACATAAGAACAACTGGATGTGACCCAGTTATTGCGAGTTGTCCTTCAAACAGGCCATACATGATGTGGTACATTAACGGCCTTTCAATCCCAAGATATCTGTATTGCTTACTTTTGTTCAAGGCCATACTGATTTGGTCTGCATCGCAGTGCAGATGCACTTGGCGAGAAAGTTCTCCACGCTGTCACCGGCACAGGATTCACGTGCTGATATGTGCTGTACGTGTAGCCTGTGTCTCATTTCACAACGTTCTCTAGTCCTTATGATGTAAGTTGCTTTATATGGCGATAGTAGTATATAGAACTTGGCAGGATCGCTTGTAGTAGCTGTGTGCCCCCTTCTATATGAACATTAGTATTTTTCATCTTCTGTCAAGTTTGTGGTACCATGTGGCAGTTGCAGTTTCAGCCGAGTATGACACGAATTCCAAGATATGCACGTAGTTATGAATTAATGCATTGTGCACAAAGGCCACGAGTAAGTGCAGCACAGCGCACGCTTCAACTCTTATCTAAGTAGTAGTCTTCTGTGCCTCTTGATTTTGCCTTTGCATTACTGAGTAAGTTCACGTGACATGTAATGACGGATACTGTATAATATTGTCACGAAGTGGTGACTGCAGTTCATAGAGCAGAAAGACTGTGAAAATAGTGTCTAAACAAAACTCTTTATTTGGGCTGACCTGCGCCCACAATGGACTGAATCACTCGGCGGCGGCGTAGCAGCAAGTGCCCTCGGTGGTCGTTGAACAGAATGCCCATTGCTGTCGGCCGTGCTCAATTTAAAGCTGATAGTGAACTTTCGAGATAAAGCGTGCAAGGTTACTAGAACATTCTCTAACAACGTAGAATCAGCTCTGCTTGGCTGTGATCAATCGAGATAAATCTGCTGGCATCTTGCATCGCAAACAAAGCGATAAACGGCGTGCTGGCAGCTTTGAGGAATGAACAAACACTGCAAAGCTTCGCGGCAATATGGAAGTGAGTGGCCACCTTCTGGAGTGCAAGCTGCTCAGTTTGGTTTCTTCCTTTCTGAGCAATGTGTAATTTTGAGTGTATTTCAATTCAATGTAAGTTTTCTTTTTGCCCGTATTTACCGCTAGTTGATTCGAAGTCAGATTCAGCTGTTTTTTCTCACCTGATTCTTTCAGGCGTTATTTATGCTCACATTCATCAATTCAGCAAGGCTGAGTGTAAGTGTCAACCTGTCTGCAACTGTACTGCCTAGCCCTGCTGGTTAGACAGAAGCTGTGAGCAGACCTTGTTCTAATTGCAGTGTCATGCTACTTTGCTTTGTCCCTTGACGAAATGAAAGTCCCTTATCGCAGGCGCTCGGAGGTGGGTCCAGTGGCGGGGGACAAAAAGTCTAGCGATGAAGAAGACGGGTCGGGAAGTGACATCGGCCATGGCAGGAGCCCTGGAGTGCCAGCGTCTGGGTTTCGGACACCAGACGTCGACAACTACTGCCGTCGCATCAGGGCCGAGATGGCAAAGCTGTACATTTCTCCATGGCCCTCGCCATCAGAGTCTGTCGAGAGTGTCGGGGCAGATGTGGCAAAGCACCGCGGTACCTCGCCACAGCTGTCCCCACAGCTCTCACCAGCAGATCCCATCAAAGCTGCCGGTGAGTGCAAGCAGCCGTTGGAGCCCAGCTGCATTTTTGCTGAGTATTTTTGGTGAGCAGTGGTTCATGTTTATGGCCTGTAATGCGGATTGGGGATCACGGCAGATTGTTAATTAATTTTTACAAGGAATACAAATGGGCAACACGAAGGATGGCACCAAATGAAGTGCACTGTTTGGCGTCATTCCTTGCACTGGCTGCTCATACTTTTTTGTAAAAAACTGTGTTAAACCCAATTCAGTCATGAAGCAGTCAATGCCCTGCGAGTCTGTTGCATCTGCACATGAGGTACTCGGACAAAAATGAGTGCACGATGATGGCATTCTGTCGCTCTTTTTTGTGTTCTCCCAGCTGAGAAATGATGCAGTGGAGTACCTAAGCAGCATCTCTTTTATCAGCAACTCCTAAGGGTGACAGGTGGAACTGGCATTTCCACCCGACATTACTTGCATTTCAGAAACAAAGCTGCTGAGCTGACTGTTAATGCAACCAGGGTTTCAAACTGACCTTGGAAATGTAAGTAACTTGAAAGTGCACATAACAGAGTTGGAAACAGTTTTCCATTATGTCCTTTGCCTTCACCCATTGGTGAATCGCAACAACAATGGGTAAGCAAATGTGAAATAGATGGAGTAGTTTGTGTAGCTGCTATTTTGTGATAGACGTGGGTGGCAAAAATGGATGCAAGCTCAGGTGAGCTTTGCAAGTCTCCACAGCAGTGCGGACACTAGGTTCAAGCTGGCCATGTCCACGCAAGTCATCACGCGCACGGTCATCATCCGTTGTGACACAACTATGCTATGATTCGAGACAGAATTCCTTCCAGAGAACTTCGTCACCCTTGTTGCCCAACTCTAGTCAAAGGTGCATGTAGAGGAAACTCTGTACAGCTAGCGTCAATTCAAAGTTGATCACTTTAGTGCAAACCTACCTGGACAGTGTGCAATACCACACTTCACATTGGTGGAGTGTGAAAAAATCCGATGTGAAAAAACTGTGGTTAAGATGAGAATAAAAATAAAATGCTTCTATGCATGGAAGGGCACCCGTAAGGGAGGATGTGGCTTTCAGCAAAAATTCTTTGAGTATATTAGAAATAATTTCATGGCTGCTCTCAGCAATTTTTTGTTATACTATCTCCAGAAAGTTGTTTCCTAATACAGTAGGATCTCGGTGATATGAATTTCAAAGGGAGGCGAAAATATTCGTATCACCCGAAATTTCGTATCATCATAAAACGAGCGAAATCCGTCCCGAAACCATGAGACAGGCAAAAAAAAATTTATTTTTGTGGAAAGAAGTCACATATGTCCTTCTGAGTCTTCTTCTCCGTGAAGTCGGTCAGCAGAGAATTTTCGAAGCTGAAGAACTGGGCTGTAGTGTTCTCACGCATATTCTCGGATGTCACAGCATGACGCAGAATATTGAGAGCGTGCATAGTTTCGGCTGCCGACGGTGGTTGGTCATCACCATTTTGGCACTCGTCTTCTTCTTCGTCACTGTTTGAAATTCCAGGCTGCGACGATACATCCTCCACGATGTGTTCCACTGTGCGCAGACCACAGGTGACGAGATCGTCGTCCGCGGTGACGAAATCGTCAGCACTGCAGTCAACGTCAAGCTGGTTCCAGACATCAACCGGAATTGGATCTGGCACTTGCGAGGTGGTGGCCACTGTGGATTTAAAAATCCCACACTTTGCGTAACAATTCGCGATGGTTGGAGGGTAGGTGCGCTCCCAGGCCACTGCAATAAAATGGACAGCGTCCAAAAGACTAATCTGCATATTTGCGTCCTCACGGTCAATGTTTGCAAGGAGGCGGTGCACCAACAAATCTTTGAAGTGGTGCTTTACGTTTCTGATAATGCCAGCATCCAGTGGCTGCAAATGAATAGTAGCGTTCGGGGGCAGGAATACCACTTTGATGCTCTGCAACGTCATGTGCTTTGGATGCGCCGCACACTTGTCCAGCAGCAAAACAATCTTTTTGTTCTTGCATGACATCCTATGGTCCAAGTATGTGACGCACTCCACAAACAGAGCTGACGTCATCCACACCTTTTCATTGGCTCTATATGTGCAGGGCAAACGACCGGCTGCCTTGAAGCATTGGGGCTTTTCGTATTTTCCAATGTCTCTCGGTTTCATTTTTTCTGACCCATCAGCGTTGCAGCAAAACAAAACCGTCACACGCTGCTTACTTTTTTGTCCTCCCTGGCAGGCTTCGACCTTGAAGCAGAGACTCTTTTTGGGCTGAAGATTGTAAAACAACCCTGCCTCGTCAATGTTAAAAACATCGCGAGCGTCATATCCCGCGATGAAAGACTGCAGCCTGGTTGCCATCAGATCTTCAACGACGGAGGTATCAGCCTTTTTCCTTTCACCGCAAATTTTCAATTCCAAGCGTGAGTGCAATGTCCGCAGCCTTCTCACGCAGAACTTTTCCATAAGCATTGACACCAGCCGCTGTGACCTCTTTAAACTATGTTAGAACTTTTTCTAACTTTACATGGTGAGCAGTCTTCGCTTCTTTGGAGTTTACGCCAGAATGCTGCACATTCTGCGTAAATTGGTCGCACTGACCGACGATCGTAGAAGCGTAGAAATTGGCAGGCCTAATTCCTTGGCCATGTCAATGCGCCTTTTCTTGGGCTCTTTGTCCACCTTCTCTAAAATATCCAGTCTGTCCTTCAAGGACAGCGCCTTCCGCTTTCGCGACATCGTACTGATTGCAGTACCTTTCGGGCTGACGCAATCAATGCTCGTAAAACGACACACGCAAACAACACGCTGCACTTCCGTATTCATCGTGCACGAGGGAACAAAAGTGGGAGCTCCTGCTGGCGTGACAATGTGCGCGCTGGCTGTAGCAAAAAGACTAGCGGAACAGGCTCGCAGGGCCGTGAGAAATGTGGACAAGACAAATCGTGCCCGGCCGGTTGGGTTGGCTGGTTCGCAGGGCGAACGGACCAGTAAGCAGCGGCACTAGCCTCTGTTGGGTTGAGGAAAAACGAGAGCGTTGAGACTCCATCCGGACAGCTTTATTCCAGCCTAGCGAATGCCGGCCAGAGCACGAGACGCGTGCCAGTCGCCGCGAGCCTCACACGGGCGGGCGCACCTCCGCGCAGCCAAGCCACTCAGACGGCCTAGCCACTGCATGTGGCTACTGCCTACAACATCTCCCCTTTCAGAAAAACAACCTCTTGGGAGGAATGACGCAACTTCCACACTTGGTGTGCCGGTGGAAGGCGTCAGCGCAGGTTGTTTGTGAATCTTCTTGAGAAACTGAAATCCCAGGAAGAGATTCGTCGTATGCAACGTCTTGGTGGTCTCCCTCCTCTTTCGCAGGCTTGAGAAAAGGGACAAGATGGGTTCGATTTCGCCGTATAGTGCCGTTCCCAGTGTCAACTATATATGACCTAGGCTCGCTTGCGGGCCACACCACATTCCCTTTTCGCTCTAAGTCTGTAACCCAGACTTCATCTCCTTCCAGAAGGGTCGGAAGTTGTCGTACGCCATCTCGTCTATAGTAATCTTTTCGCTGCTATTCACGGTATTGGGTTTCAAAATTCCAAAGTTTAGTGGCGTCTGGCAAACGGGGAACAAGCCTACCGGGAGTCACAGGAATCTGTCCACAACCGCCTCCCCATCAATAGTTCAGAGGGGCTGTAGCCATTTTTCAGTGGAGTTGACCTGTAGGACAAAAGGGTCAGGTACGGATCTTGAGTCTTCTTCATTGAAGTTTTGATGATTTTTACCGCAGCCTCAGCGAGTCCATTGCTCTGAGGGTATTGTGGGCTTGATGTGAAGTTTTTGAACCCGTATTCTTGCGCAGACTTAGCGAAGAGGTCGGAGGACGAGAACTGCGGACCATTATCGGAGACTACCACCTGTGGAATGCCGTGCCGGGCAAAAATTGATTTGCAGTGATTGATCACTGTACTAGATGACAGCTTCTCTAGACGAGTCAGTTCCGGATCTCTGGAGTAATAATCAGTCACGATTAACCACCAGTGGCTGTTCAAGAAGAACAGGTCCACTGCAACTCTCTCCCATAGTCTTGAAGAAAACTCGGTGCTTCGAAGGGGGATTTTTCGGTTGCTCGACGTCTTGACACATTCTAGACAATGTTTTATCATGGTTGCGATGTCTTTGGCCACTGTAGGCCACGAAACGGTGTCCTTAGCGCGAGCTTGCGTCTTCCTAATGCCGAAGTGGCCTTCGTGCAGAAGACACAGAATTTCGTTCCTGCACGTGAGTGGGACAACCATCCGGGCTGTGTAGAGTAGCAGATCATCCTCCATGGTGAATTGGCCACGATGCTTCTAGAAAGGCCTGACCTCAAGGGGAAATTCCCGTCTGGAAGGTCAGTTTTTCTTGCAGGGTTCTCGGAGATACAAGCACATGCGATCTGATTTTTGGGACTCTTTTAGCCGCTCAAGGCAGTGCTGCTTGATGGGAAGAGTTATCCTCACACAGCGGACAAAAGCTTCAATGTCGCCCTCTAGCTTGGTGTCACCGGTCTGTTGAAGCGGTGCTCTAGAAAGCATGCCAGCGGCGAGGAGGTCTTTCCCAGGAACGTACGCCACCTCGTACTGGTACTGCATCATCCTCATTTTGAGCCTCTGTAGTCGAGGTGTAAGGTCATCAAGACTCATTGACATAAAGATTGGTACCAGCGGCTTGTAGTCGGTCTTGAGTGAGAAGAACTTGCCGACGAGATAGTCGCTGAACTTTCCGCAAGCCCAAACCAGGCAAGAGCCTCTTTCTGTAGTTGTGCATAGCGTTTCTCTGTGTCAGATAGAAGCCGGGAGGCATAAGCGATGACCAAAAACTTTCCACTGTCCTGTTTCTGTCAAATAACCGCCCCCAGTCCATAGGAAGAAGCGTCTGCACCGACTACTTTATCCTTTGCAGGGTCGTACACCCCTAGCACTGGGCGAGACAAAAGTAGTCGCTTCCACTTGTCAATTGCTTAAGGAATGTCCCAAACAAATTCCTGCTTTTTTGACAGCAAGCGAGCGGTTGGAGCACATCATGGAGGTTGGGGACAAAACGTGTAAGCTAGGTTGCCATTCCAAGCACCCTTTGCAGCTCGCTACTGTTGGTCGGGCTGCTCATCTTTAAGATGGCCTCAACCTTTTTGTCGTCCAGTTGGATTCCTTGCTGGTCAAGCTTGTGACCCAGGAACGTGAGCTGGTCGACGTGAAACAGGCACTTGTTCTCGTTTAGCATGGCACCTGCCTTAGTTACTCATTGAAGAACGGTGCGGAGTGTCTCGTTGTGCTCTGTTTCGTCTGAGCCCCAGATAAGGATGTCTTCCACATGACACACAACTCTGTTGACACCTTCCAGAATTTTTGACATCTGCTTCTGGAAGTGCTCAGGAGCGGACGCGATGCCAAATGGGAGCCTGTTGATGTAAAACTTCCTGAATGGCATGATGAAAGTAGTGAGCTTCTTGCTGCTTTCACTGAGTGGCATCTGCCAGAACCCTGAATTGGCATCCAGCTTCAAAAACACCTTGGCTCCATGGAGTAGCCTGAGTGTATGCTCAACAGAGGGAATCGGATGCCGCTCTCGTAGGACGTGATGGTTGTGCTCAATGAAGTCGACGCAAATTCTAACATCACCGTTTGGTTTTTGGACTACCACCATTGGTGCACACCATTCAGTCGGCTCATCAACAGGTGAAATGACGCCAATATTTTCCATTCGCTGCAGTTCATGCCTTGTTTTCGTGTAGAGCGGAATTGGTATGCGGCGAGGGGTGCTTAAAGTAAATGGTTTCGCACCTTCGCGCAGGCGAATGTGGTGTTCTCTTAGTAGCTTGCCGAGGCCTTGAAACAACGAAGGAAATTCGTCACTTGGGCTCACCTTCTTTGCGACGGCGCTGACGAAGGTTAGCACCTGCAAGTCTCTGATGGCGGGCTTGCCGAGTAAGGGAGTGGGGACATCTTCCAGCATGTAGACGTCTTTGAGCGTTTCGCGTCTACGGTAGGTGAGTTGAAGACTCGCTACGCCCTTGGCTGTGAGAGGTCTCCCATCAGGACCGTAGAGCTGCTGAGGAGCTACGGACAACGGAGGCTGCTGTCGGAGCATGCCGACAGTCGTAGGTGGGAGGACAGATTCGTGGGCACCTGTGTCAATCTTGAATTTGACAGGTTGGCCTTGCACGAGGATGGTTGTCTCCCACGTCGACGTATTGAAGGACGAAACTGTTCCGAGAAATCCACCTTCGCTGGTGGGTTCTGATGCTTCAACGATGTCAGCCCGGCGTGACATGCAGACAGACGCGTAATGGCCCTTTTTGTGACATCCCCTGCATACCTGCGTCCGTGCTGGGCACAGTGAACGCGGGTGTCGTTCTTTCCCACGCCAACGACACGATGGCTGAACGCTGTCAGCTGGACGCGGATGTGGCCTTGATTCAAAGTGCTCTCGGCCGTCGCTGAAGTGAGCAGCGTTCGTGGGATGCCTGACTTGCTGTCTGCCTGATGCAACTTTGTTGACGGTCAGCGTTTCGCGGTGAAGCTCCACTTGCTGCTGACGAACGCTTTCGACCTGCCTGATAATATCTAGCGCCTTCTGAAGAGCAAGATTAGCGTCTAGTTGGTCTCGCTGACAGTTTCTGGTCTTGAATGCCGACGACCAGTCTGTCTCGAACCAGTTCCTCTCGAAGGGCGCCGTACTCACAATGGTTGGAAAGCATGTGAAGCGCAGTTACGAAGTCTTCCACGGATTCGCCGTTGTTTCGGACCCTCGTATTGAAGCGTGCCCGTTCAAAAATGGCGCTGCGCCGTGGTATAAAGTAGCTGTCGAACTGCTTTAGGACGACTTCCATGTTCTGAACGTTCTCACTGGAGAGTTTGAAGGTTCTGAAGACGTCCTCGGCTTGGTCGCCCATCAAGTAAAGGAGCGTGTCAACCTGGTGTGACCCTGATTTGCCACAGAGACTGCAAGCCGTGTAAAAATGCTCGAACCGCTTCCTCCATTTCGGCCAGTCGGCAGGAGTCGTGAAGCAGAAGGCCTCGGGCGGTTGAATGACGGACGCCATGTACTCGCCACGTAGTCCAGGCCGTAGACGCTGCTGTGACGTGTGCCCCCGTAGATGCGAGAGGAAGCAGCCCCGGTTGGGCTTACTGTGGGAATTGTGTTACTTCTGACACCAGGTTGGGTTGAGGAAAAACGAGAGCGTTGAGACGCCAACCGAACAGCTTTATTCCAGCCCAGCGAATGCCGGCCCGAGCACGAGATGTGTGCCAGCTGCCGTGAGCCTCACGCGGGCGCGCCGCCGCGCAGCCAAGCCAAGCCACGCAGATGGCCTAGCCACTGGATGTGGCTACTGCCTTCAACAGCTTCAGGCAACAACAAAGTAAAAAGAAAAAGGCGAAGAGGCCGTCCCCAAAAACTAGAGAGAGAGAGAAAGCTTCGCTTGCCTCATCAGCCTCCCTGCTGCCGCGGAATCCCAAACCGGCACTGGCGCACCCTGCGCCGTTGGCCGCTCGACGGTCGCGGTACCGAAGTTCGTATCACCTGGCGCGACGCAGGAAAGTGTTCGGAACATCCGAATTTTGGCCCATTGTACACAATGCATTTCGGCGGGGGAATTTTACGAATTCGTATCACACCGAAATTCGTATCAGCCGGGTTCGTATCACTGAGATTCTACTTGATTCTACGAGATTCTACAGGATTCTGAACCTTGTGAAATGGCAGCAGAGTTAAAATGTGGCGAAAGGCTGGATCAGCATTTATTGCATTCCTACTGGTGTGCTACTGGCAGAAACATTTCTTAAAATTATTTTTCCAGAAAGCACAAATTTTGGTCTTCAATTTTTGCATTTGGTTTCTGTTGACCCATGTAGAGTGAGAAGAAAATTTCATACAGAAGTATAAAATTTGAAAAACAAAGAATATCTTCACTTGCACTAAGGTCCTAGGAGTGCAACAATACAGATGGGGTAAAAATAGATAAGTCGTGAAGAAATGTGCTCCACAATGGGAGTGTCTAGGCACAAGAGCGTGCTGGAGAAAAACTCTCACTGTTTGAGAGTTTCCCCACAATGCGAAGCTCCCACGGTTCATGAAACGATTTTTTTTTTAGTACTTCCTGAACGATTTCAGTAATGAAATTTCGGGACAGTATAAAAAAAGATGCATACAAGCTGGTACTACAACAATTTGTAAAAAATCAGTTTTTTTTTTTTCAAATTTCAAAGCTGCTCACCCCCCTTAAGATAGCTTCCATGCACCTTTGCTCATAATGGCGGGGAATCTGCATTGCAGGGAGTATGCTTTCTCAGGAGCAAGCTTACCTAGCGACAAGCTTTCATGTCAGTGTGAGGAAGGCAGAACACCCTAGTTTGAGCTGTGCGTGCTGCCACAGCACGCATTTAATGTGACACAGAGGTGCCCGGATATCTGCACTGTGTGCACATTGCCTGCGGCAAGTGGAAATACGCGTGGAGCACCTCCTCTTAGGGTTAGGAACGGCCATGCTGCAGAAAGCACGACGTAAGAACGCCCAGCTGGGAACTTTTGAAGTGCCCTGAGCCAGAGGGAAAACCACATAAACATAAAAATATAACACAAAAACTGTGGTTGTGATGGAAGAGACAACAAAAAGATGACCAAAAAGTGAAAACTGACCAGTGCTGCTTATAAGTAGGGTGACAAGAGATTCTCTCATGCCCTCTGTCTCTCCAGCATCTCTTGATGCATGAGGCAATAAATGTTCCATTTTCAATTATATTCTCCCTGAAAGGCCACTTTCATTCGTTGTTTTCATGTCTCATTCGTACACACCTAGCATGCTTGCATATCTTCTTTCGGGGCACTTCTGAGAAGGTGAGCAAATTTTAATGGTTCCTTCAAGTTCTTCTTAAAGGGAGTCTACTGTATTGATAATGAAGCTCTCATTGGGTTGCGAAAAATGTTTGATTGGCGTGAAATTCCCAGCTTCAGAAATGAATGAAATCCGTAAGTTCGAGCATGCTGCATGTATTAATGAATCTAAGACTGAAGATGCCTTTTGTATACAGTAGACTCCCGATAAGACACTCGGTTGAGACAAATTCTTGGAATAAAAAATAAACAATGAGCGACCATTTCATTGGTTTCCCATAGGACACGACGTAAGAAAAAATCCGCTTAAGGCAATCTT
This sequence comes from Amblyomma americanum, assembly GCF_052857255.1. Lineage (NCBI taxonomy): Eukaryota > Metazoa > Arthropoda > Arachnida > Ixodida > Ixodidae > Amblyomma > Amblyomma americanum. Next base: position 80,808,501 of record NC_135503.1, on the reverse strand, counting down.
TCGCAGGAACCACGAACCACGGTGACGCCGTGCAATGGCATTCACGGGGTCCATTGTCCACATGGCAATGCCCAGAAAAGAAATGTACAGGGTGTTTCGCTCAAGATTTCATGCAGTTTTTGAAAAACAGGCTTTTTGAGTTAGAAGAGCTCTTTTTTTTTTTCTGACATTTGCAGCATTACAGCAATGTAGTACCTGAGAATACAGCTGAGACGTGCTAACTAGCAGGCTGGTTAACTAATGTTGAATAGTTAACTTTGGAACTAATACTGTTAGGCTTCTTAATTAATGAGAGGTGTGTAGCACACCGTAAGTAATATCCATATCAGTACTTTTGAAAAATCTCTTATCCTCGATGCTGTACATTGCGCCAAAATATATGCTTTGTCGAGAAGCTTGCAGTCGAAGCAACCTCTCCAACGTACACAACTCATAGAAATAGCAGAGATTTTTTGGCCCACGGCGCTGAGGGTAGCAGTTCTCGAAATTCTAAAAATTGATATGGATATTACTTACGATGGGGCACACACCTCTCAATAATTAAGCAGCCTAATAGTAATAGTGAAAAAGTTAACTATTCAATATTAGTTACCTATCCTACTAGTTGGCACACTTTAGCTGTGTTCTTGTGTACTATGCTGCTAAAAATGTTATGCCAAAAAACTTGCTCTTTTAACTCAAAACGCCCAATTTTAAAAATTGTGTAAAGTCTTGAGTGAAACACCCTGTATATGTATGTGTGCAGTATGTATATATAAATGTATATAGTATATAATGCTTCTACGCAAGAAAGCGCACTGCCACAAATTGACTTCAAACTGTGGAGAAGCCATCTTGTGGGAGCTTACTTTCTTGCTGGTATGGAAAAGACGACACCATCACGCCTGTGCTGTCTCAGAGACCTGACATGGTAGATCTTGGCATTGCGCACGAGTCACTTGCCACGTGTTGCCTCCCGCAGTCTAAAAGGTGCATATGCGTGAAGTGCACCAGCTTTTTTACTTGAGGCTTAAAGGTGCACTAAAGAGGAATCTGAACTCTTCTTTTTACTGCGGGTACTCTAGCTACACGTTCCAGGCATTCTTAGAAACTTCGAATTGTTGTCCTGTGCGGTCAATTGCCCTAATTAAATTGGATTAAACGTCCCGGCTCCCGCCTTTTTTCTTGAACTCAGCGCGGTAGGTAGGCGGAGCCAACCAACGCGTGAAGTGCCTTTTAGCCAGTCCAGGGGCAGCTCCGCTTTCGCTTTCATTGTTTTTAGGTTTCTGTGAATAAACAGTTTCAGTCACAAACAATATGGCCCCAAATTAGGCCCATGGAAATAAAATACGCGTGCACTTTTTGATTTACGTATCACTCCACCGATGGCAGAGCGGCAAGCTGCCACGGGACTGGCTGACGCGTTGGTTGACTCCTCCTACCTACCGCGTTGGGTTCAGAAAAAGGGCGGGAGCTGGGACATTTAATCCGATTTAATTAGGGCAATGAGCCGCACAGGACAATAATTCGAAGTTTCTAAGAATGCCTGGAACGTGTAGATGGAGCACCCGCAGTAAAAAGACGAGTTCAGATTCCTCTTTAGTGCACCTTTAAAAACTACGGGGCCGGTTTTTCCGCTGATGCGCAGTGGCAGCGTGTATTATAGCCGTGCAGAGATAGCCAGATGTTGGCACTGCGCTCATTGCCTGCGGGGTACAGAAATGCGCATGGTGTGCCTACTTGTGGAGTTAATGACTGGTGTGCTGCCGTAGGAGCCAGAGCACTCGGAGCCAGATGGAAAGCAAAACTCTGAAAGACTCACAAACGGCAGCCGCTGTGGGGTACACTGAGAAAAAAAAGAACTCTGGAAAAAGAAATTTAGACCATTGCCATTTTCAAATAGGATAACACGAGCTGGTTTCATGGTCTGTCTTCAGCTCACTTCATGCGTAATACAATACATGCTGTTTGCAGTTATCCTCTCTCTGAAAGGCTATTTTATTCATTGTTTTCATGTAACATTTATATGGACACACATAGCATGCTCGCATCTTTTTTTTAGGGGCACTTCTGTTGTGATGAACTTCTGATAAGATGAACAAATTTTGTGATTCCTTCAAGTTCACATTAATGGGTGCCTACTGTATTGTGCTCAGGTTTTTCCTGGGTATACTAGGAGGGAATTCAGGAAGCTGTTAAGTTAGGACGATGCATTTCCAGTGAACATTCTCGATCCTTGCGAAGCTTCAGCCTGGCGTAGCTGTGAGAACACTTCCCGTTGCCCCCACAGAGACTCCTTTATTTCCTTACTTCGCTGTTATTATGGCCACATGGATGCATCCATAGGGCATGGCACCTGCTGGAAGGGCCACAAGTGAATGAGATGATGCTCTGGTGAGGGTGAAGTTTATGAAGGAGGATGATGTGTTTGGAACACCTTGCATTTCGTGCCATAGAGTGCATTTTTAGTGAGTCAGTTCGTATCACTAATATTCTGCTTTACTTGAGAACAGAATGGGCCTCGCCTCTCGTGCTGTTTCCAGCTCCAGTGGAGGTGCGGGACAGTACCACCATGTCTCCGCAATTTTCATCTCCTCCCCCTCTTCTGACCCGGGCCAGGGCCAGTCCAGTAGTGCGCTTCGCTCACAGGCATCGCTTGAGCACGGTGATGGAAGTCTCGGAAGAGACCACCTGCTCGAGCGTCCACAACACTACTTCCCTGGTGAGTTCGATGCGGACTTCTTTGTGTCATCTTTGTAATGCAGGTTAAGCGTTGGTAAGCTCTCTACTGTTGGAATGAAATTGGCATGACTGAATGCATTAGCATGCTGCACCTGTTGGTTTAGGTTTTTAATGCATGAAAGGACCTGCATTTCTTCTGCCTTCTCGGGCCAAATTTTGAGTTGTTTGGTTGCAATCTTTAGCTTATTGATGCCCCCACCGGTCATTGAGATCACATTTGCAGTCTGCAGCGATCGCAAAATCGGGGTCTTTTTTGCGTGGTCATTTTTTAGATCAGAGGGAAGCAATACTGATGCAGCACATGAGGGTGATTTGAGCAACACTGAAAGCCAGTGCAGACGTTGGAGCTCTTTTCAATGACCACCCCGCGTTCAGCATGCTGGCTTCGAGAAATATTGCCTTTAAGTTCTTGATGATTCTGGCTGATGTCTTCACATTTCGGTCCTTCAGGTTGAGTGAAGTCGAGATGGCCAACTGTGTTTTCAGTGCAGCAACATTTGCACAGTGTTTGTATTAAGGCAAGTGTGTTCCTTCAAGGGCAAGCTGATGAGCCTGGCAATAAAGAAATGCAAGCCAACTGCATATAAGGGGCGATTTTTTTTTTTTTTTGCCTTTGGAAAATGTTGTTGGTTTAGACATACATAAGTCTTTTTTTCAAATGTGTGAACAAAGAGACCCAACAAAACTGACCATGCATTCTCCAGGCGCAGGGGCCTTTGCTGGAGGAGAGCCTCCTCATGGATGCCAAACAGCCAGCACTTGTCGATGCGACATTTGGGGGTTTGACCGCCACCAAGGCCTCTCAGCTAGACGTGATGGCAAGTTTTTTTTTTTTTTTTCTGGTATCATAATTATTGTCATTGCGACCAAATTCCACCTTGCCTCCAAGTTACCTTTTAAACATGGGTGTGCGAATATAGAAAGTTTGAAGTACGGGTATGAAAAAAAAATGGCCTCGAATAATGAATCTGATATATGTTGAGTAAGAGAAATATTTCCGAAAATTATACCGGCAATGCTGTTGCTCTTTTTTTTTTTTCAATATAGTGTATGGTCATTGCAGCTGCAATATTTGAGACATGCTGAGTGCCTGGCCCGCCACAGAATGCAATAGCAGAGAATGCACACCAGTAATGTAATTAAATGTGGTGGTTCAAATCTCCCGCCATTTCTTGTGATTTGTTGCATGGCTTACCTGCTGGAAGATGTTCATCACTGCCTGAAACTGCCTTGCACAGAGCTTTTTCGGCCTCGCGCTTGGCATACCTCCATTTCACACTGCGGCGGTTCCGAGTCCGTCTTGCTCTTTTCTCGCATGTGATCGGCATTTTTTATCAGTTTCGGATCATGTTGTCTCCTCTCCACACTTGCCACTGCTTCGTGCTCGCGAGCGCCTGCCTTCTCGCATGACTGCCGCTTCAGTTCAGCAGCCACGGCGCACATACCGCCATTGTCAGTTCCTACAAAGGACCTGGCTTGAGCTCTGTCGCATGTCGGACGCCCCAGAGGTCAGCTGCTCACACAGTGCAGTCCCTCGTGGAGGCGGCGTGATGTCACACTATCTGTCCACCGACTGGAGAGCTATTGCACCACCGGTCCAGCTCTTCCTCTGAGAGCACGGGCTCCTATCCACTGTTAAGTGGGAGCGCATGTGGTGCACTCCTTGTAACACTTGCACCGCTTTTTGGGCCGATGAGCTCCTCATGCTTCGCACAAAACTAGACTGACTCAGCACCTTGTAAAAAAAAAAAAATGGCTGCGGCTTAGCATGGCTAAGCCCGGTTATGTAAGCGAAAGCATTGTTATGCGTAGCTATGATGTGCTGCTAAGCCAGGTTAGACGCTACCTCTTTGTCCGTCGCCGAAGTCATGGCGGAGGCAGAAGCAGCAGTGGCTGCCTCCAATGCTTTTCGCTGCCGCCTTTCGGCATCCTTCAACCACCGTTGAGCCAGTCAATGCTCCTCTTCTTCGTCGGTCTCTGCCGCTACCTTGGCATGTTTAGTTTTCCTACCTCTAGCCAAATACTTAGCATGATTGGCAACGTCAGCCAGATGATCAGACTCAGCCCATCGTCTACAAGACCGTCCCGAAGGCATAGACCGTCCCAGCAGACTCGCTTCATCCGAGAAAGTGCGAGGTGGCAGTGTGTATGCACACGAGGGCGGCGCAGTCTCCCTTTCAAGTGAACGGCGAGTCGCGTGGTTAGTCACATGGACACAGATGGCGAGCGGCATTCAGCGCAGCGGCTGCGGCGCACGGCTGCGGTGAGTCACGTGGCTGACACACCTCCACTCCTCCACTTGAAGGTCAAATGTGCCACGCCGATGACCTTGGTCGACAAGGCTAGTAAAGCTTTGACTTTAAAAGATATCATGTGCACAGAAATGTATACTGCTTGATTAGACAGCATAAGTTTCCAACTTGCAATTTGATCACGCAAAATGAAATCCATAAAGCAATACATGACTGGAAACTAAAAACAGCATGATGGCTGGTAACCCTCATTTATTTGCAGTTCAAAGGACTGGGAGAAGTGCCCAGGTTATCGAAAGGTTGATTTATAAAATGCCCCGTGGCCCGGGAAAGAAAAAAAAAGAACGTGGATTAGCTGAGCTAATCCAGAATATACAAAGCGAAAGCTTTCGGTGTTCTTTGTGTTCATTGGCGACAGCCTTCACCACAACAGAGCAGCCTGCGCGGAAATTACTTTTGATATTGCATCACTGAGGTGGCAGACTCGGATGATTTTGAGGAAAAGAAGGGTGCATAACTGGCTCTCTGGGTCAGTGAACGCCTCAATCGTGTTTTTTGAGGCTGGAAATGTTGTGGCAGACACGTGGCACTGCAGCAATAGGCCGCAGAGTTCATTGGGTGACCAGCCTCTCGTGACCAACCATTAACTGCCACCTGGGGGGGGGTGGGCGCACTGCCTATTCAGTGTGCGGAACGCACTCAACGTTGCAGGCGCCAAGCCACATCTGCTCGGCTAGATCATGTGGTCAGGCAGCAGCCATTCTGTGGCTGTAGAGCCCTGGCGCAGCGGCAGCGAAGATTCAGCGCGGCGAAGTCACGTGGTGCGTCGCTATGGCAGGAGTGCAGCGGAGCATTCAAGGTCAAACTGCGTCCTCATTGCTAACAGCACCGTGCACAACACAGATGACTCACTCAATAACATTGAAGTTCGCTTTCTTCCGCCTAATTCTACAGCTGAGCTGCAGCCTTTAAATCAGGGCGTCATTAGGGCCTTGAAGGCAGTTTGCAAGAGGAGACTGATTGACACTCTTCTCGTGAAGCTTCATATGAATCAGGACCTGAAGATCGACCTGCTGGGAGCAATCCAGATGCTTAAAGTGGCATGGGACAGCGTGAAAGGCGAAACGATTGCCAACTGCTTTCGGCACGCAGGTTTTGTTCCAGCAGAGGCCCGTGCATCAAGTGACAATCCCGACGAAGCAGAAGCAGAGCTTTGCGAGCTCGATTAGGTCTGGAACGATTTTTCGCGTTTTGTTGGTGGCATGCCCACAACAATGACTGTAGAAGACTTCGTAGATGGCGACGACATTGCAGCGACCACGGCTGTACTAACGGACGCCGAAATCGCTGTGGAAGTCTCTGAACATTCCGCAGGTGAAGCTCAGGCTGACCCTGCAGACGATGAGAGCATTCAGACTTCACAAGAAGCGCTTGCTGCATTGGATTTACTGCGCCGCCACTGCAGTGCTATTGAGGGCAGTGGGGTTTGCCCTTGTTGAGTGTTTGCAAACTGTGGAACAGGGTGTGATGCGGAACGCGATCAACACAAAAAAGCAGGACGTGATAACGCAGTTCTCTGCATGTAAATAAATGGACGTGACCCAAGTAAGCACCCTCAGAGTTGCTGTGCCTTGTCCGATTGCATTTTGCTGCTCTTGCATGTATTTTTTATGAAATTTTATGTGACGAATTATGGATATACGGAACTATGTTCAGATTTTTAAACTGTTCATTATAACGAGGTTTCACTGTATCAAACATATTCGAATATTAGCGCACCCCTACATCTTATCATTTATTGTGCAACCTTTTGAGAAAAGGTTTATTAGTCAGCAGGTACTTTTTGGCACGTACAGCGTGCCACACAGGGAGTATTGTCTTTACACTTTGCTCTGCACTGGAAAAGTCCTAACATCGCCTTCATAGAGGGCCAGTTTTGCATTCCTCAACACCTCAAGCTGATGTGGAGCCAAGGACTGTGTGCAGCTCGGGGGAGTAAAGGCTGGCAACAGCTGCTCATCCTTTATGGATGCGTAGCTTTCTGCAACTGCATAGCCACCATCTGTGACACTTGTCTTGCGTCATCAATGCACGGAGCTGAGCCAGAGAGCATGGAATAAGGCGAGCTGGCCATGGATGTTTGTCTCAATGGCGGGCTGTGTTGCAAGGTTTCGTTTTCCTTTACTGTTGATTATCACAAAACCCATGCAGAAATTAGGTGCTGCAGTCGTGCTACACCGCGATAGAATTGCAATTATGAATTTCTTTTTTTGAAGACACATCGAAACCTGTACATCTTATTCAATACCGTCAGACTTGTAGCACTCCTCTATGTTGGCGCATGGAAATTTCCCAGACAGAACATGGAGATTATGGGTTAATATTTAGTGCTCCGGTTCAGTGGTCCAGTCTCTTATCGTTACAAACTACGAGACTAAATAATGTTCGCACACAGTGTCCACCAGTAGCGTCCATGGTTTGTGCCCCAGGACAGCACTGACCGTCCCCGCCACTCAGTTTTCATCCTTGTTTTAAGCAGTGCAGCAGATCGTAGCACGGAACTAATGTATGGCAATATATGCAGTAGATAAAAATTGCTAAGCAATTCATTTGTAAAGTGGAGGAGACCTGGCGCTGCTTAGATGCCAAGTGAAATGCCCAGCATGCAAAGTAGTCTTATCCAAAGACTGTTCAGAGGGTCCTCCCGCTCTGCGGTTTAGTGCGTGGCGATTTCGAGTGCTGCTTAGGCTGCAAGGGTGGCTTGTGTTATGAAATTGGCAGGGGAAGGAAAATCGTCCTTTGCAATGCATCCAGGATTGTATTCCAGATGCATACTACATTGCCTTCATCGTGTCTTCATCCTTTCTTCTTTCCTTGCAGTGGGAGGAGCTGCATGATGATGCCATGTCTGACTCCCTGGCTTCATTTGTGGAGCATGAAAGGATGTTCTTGGCAGAATTCGACTAACGATTCTGCCTGAACAAACGAGTACAGCTGTTGGCACCAATTGAGCACTTTGTGCAGTTCTTTGCAGCATGGTTGACTAGTACTAGTATTGACTATATTTTTAGTGCTTTTAGTGTTTTTAGTTGACTCGACCAGAAGGCACTTGTTGCCAAAAAATTCTGCTCAGCCATTTTTTACGGCCATTGTTTTTAGCTCTTTTAAAGGTTAGGACTTTAAAGTTTCACTTGGTGCCTTGTCATAGCATCTAAAACATCGTGTTTGGCCAGTCTGCTTGCATGACTGGAGGGGATGGCTTGTTAAAAAAAAGGCAAACAAAAACAATTTGCCCACACGTGGTTTGCGAAACGTTGGGAGCGTCGCCCCTGGCTGGTCACAAGCTAGTGCTCTCTCTTCTAGCATACTAGAAACGCTAAGTGTAGGTTAAGCCCTGGAAACAAAATTTTATCTATGGCTGCCCTTGCTTGTCATCGAAGAAATTCAGTTGAGCAGGGAAGTTCTATTTATCTTATGTGCACAGTGTTGTCTCGTCACTAACAGAGAATTGAAGCTTTGTTTCCTTAGTTTCAGTACTCTTTGTACCAGGTTGGGCGCTTCCCATGCTAGCGCTGCCACTTGTTACATTGTAGTTCTTGGCATGAGATTTTTTTCAAATATTTGTGTTGATACCATTTTGATTCATTTTGAATGGATTTTCTGTGCCAATGCTGGCACCACTATTGATTGCTTCTCCAGTTTTGTAGTGAGTGTCCCAGGATTCTTTTTCTTTTTTGCAGTCATGTAGTGCAGTTGAGTGCTGAGCATTTGTGCGGGCTAGTAGGGCCACTGTTTTTTTTTCCCAGACTCCAATGTGTAGTTGCTCACGAGTGAATGCGTGCAGTTTGTTCCTCTTTTGTGCTGCAAGTTAGCATTCTGTATTACCTACTGTGGCACAGAAAAAATTGTAAGTGTTCAGAACTATGCAATTTCCCAAACATAGGCACATGAATATGTGGCCTGCAGCTCATAGAAAGTGGTTTTGTTCAAGTGTGTTGGCTGGCCCCTAATCACAATTTACATGTGATGCGAAGCAAAATTTTCATGACAAAAAAAAAATCTTATTTTATTATATTTCATTTTTTACTATGCACTGCATATGCTTTGTTGTACAATAGTTATTTCATCATTCTATTTGAATAAATATTTATTTGCTGATGTTCGTTCATTCTATTTGTGCATCATTTTTATATTTTCATGATTAAAATGTTGTAAATGTTTTTCTATGGTTTATATTAAATACATGCTCTTTTTTCTCTCTAGTTTATTTATCTGCTACTGTTGTTTCGCTTTCACAATTAACTGAGGGTTCCATTGCACTGAGTTTGGGACCCTCATCTGTATATTATTGGATCTTTGTATAATCTCATTGCATATAATAAAGTGAAACTGTGAAACCTCTAATTCTTACTTCAAGGGGATAAAAATTTTCAAATTATCCAAAAGTCAAATTATTGAGTGACACCCTGAAAAAACTGCCAAACCTGCTGGCAATTCATTTCGTGAAAAACTGCAATGGCAGTCTGCTTTTAAGACAAAAACTGCGCGTGCAACGGTTAGAAACTATCGGCAGTGTCTATTGGGACCTGAACTGCTCCAAAATGGTAAATGTTGCCAGGGCCTCATTCATTCTCACTGCCACACAGTAGCGGTGGAGTCTCCTTACAAGCAGTGTCACATTTGACCTGGCTTCACTGCACGTCGCGTGCGCTGGGGCTCTGGAGGAAAGTAATGCGGACTTGAGTTTGGAACACTTATTCACATTGAAAGCAGCACACACCTAAGTTTAATTGGCTGGCTGATGCGCGGCCACTAACAGTCGTCGACGCGGGCTGGTGGCGAGCGTAATTTCTCAGCCTAGAGACTCTGGCCTTTCGATTGTCATGCCATTGCGCGTACATGTGGGGGGCTCGGAACAATGTACTACGCAATTCCGCCCTGAACGCGGCTATTTGGACGATCGCATGCTGAACTGGTCCTACATCGGCACCACGTCTCTTCTGGAACCTGTCAGAGTAACCGGCATTAGCCCTGCAGCGTCCGAATTAACAGGCGCCTGACAACATCGACTTGCACAGGTGCTGGCCAAGACTGCGCCAGCCACCCGAATTTGCGAATTGACTCTCTCCTTACCGCGCCATAGGCCATGGGTCATATATGACTCGCGTTTTGAACGTGCCGCCAAAAGTTCAAAATGGCGCTCCTGGACAAGCTGCGCCACCTAGTTTACTTTTATAACACCATTTCTTTGGTTTTAGTTTTGTTATTGCATTTTCTAACATGAGGAGACGTGAAAAATGAAACTGACTGGATGTAGTCCGCCAGTCGCAGATAGTGGCGACCGTTCATGGTGTCAGATCATGGCGTCCGAACATGGCATCAGACCACAAGGTGACAAATTAATAGAATAATTTAATTTGCGGAAAACATAAGTTGTGTATTTAAGCCTTCCACTGCTACAAACTATCTAGAAATGATTATGTGATAAATGTTGAACATTTATAACTCTCGCTTCAGAACAATCAGACCTAAAAATAAGTTCGATCCAAGAAAACGTGACCATTTACTGTACCTCATGTTTACACTAGTTAGAGGAAGAAATTCCGTGTGTAGTATGCACCTTCTTTACTTCATGAGTTAACCGAAGATAAGGTCAAAATAAACTCTCTCAAAAAAGTAGAGGAAATAAAGAAATGCTTGGGAAAGTACAATGATTAAAATTTCGAATATTTCACTGAAATTCATCTTGTCATTTTGCAGTTCTTTTGTTCAAATGTGTATTGCTCTCTTGTATTTCAGAGGGTATACCTTTTTTTTTTTATAAATGAGCCGACTTGATTTTGTACATGTCAGTTTTTATATTATCATAGTGCTATATGAGCCATTAGCTGCCTGTGCCTCACTTAAGCATGATTTGCTTAAGCAGCGCAGAATTCCACCTTGTACACGAAGGTGAAAACTAAGCAATTTATTATTAGTTTCACTGCGCGCTCCTGGAAGGTGAAAAGGTACACTGAATCCTTTGACAACCACGTGGAACGGTCGGATTTCAGCTTGGATTGCGAGGCTTCATCCGAGGCACGTGACATCAGCGTGTCCTCACACGTTTCGTTTTGCCGTTCACATTGTATTTTATGTAGTGTGCTTGATTTGTAAATGATGAGTGGTTTTATTTGGTGCTTCAGTATTTTACCAAATGCGGCAGCAGATTATTGATTTTGATGTGAAGGAAGGCCACGCCCTCTTTTTTCACCTATGACCAATTCACTAACCAAAAAAGAATGAAGAAAAGTAGGAAATGCAAGCTCTCGTATAAAAAAAGAATCTGAACAAGTGTACTGTGAAACGCATCCCACATGAGCTCCACTTCATATCCTTACTTGACAGCTTTCTCTAGTGGCATAGCACTCATGCCCAACTTCAACGGCCACAGAAAGTGCAGTGTATTGTGTACGCAGCTCAAAATCTCAAGAATAGTAGTTAAGAGCATGTGCAACTTCTTTACATTTCAAATTCTTTCTAATCAATTTCTGGCTCAGTGCAGTGGCTTATTTTTGTTGTGCTTGTATTTTTTTTTTGTGTTGTGAGCATATTTCCCAATAAATTTTTTAGTAGTCTTGCACACACAACTCTGGTGTTTTTTGAAGCATAATCAGTAAACTACAGTTGGATATATTAGAATGCCCAGTGCATTTAGGACTTCTTGGAGAAATTTTTTTATTTTAGAACGCCCAAATTTGGCTATTTTTCATGGTAATGGAAGAGTTAAAGGGGTCGAATTAATAAGTTCATACTCTGCGCTGCATGCATGGTTAGTACACTAGAAGAAGATTGCACTTGTTCTCGGTACACCGCTGCCCTGAACTATTCTTTTTAATGTTTAAGTTGGGCTGTCTTGATATCTAGGAGGGCATCTTTGTCTTGAAGGGAAGAGTGCATAGCAAGTATACTATCACTGTTCGCACCACCGCAAAACGTTTTTAGCTAGCACTGAAGCTATCTGTGATTAAAAATGGCACTCAGTTCAAGAAAACTTTTCTTCATGCATTGGCAGAGTCAGCTTCACTGTTGCACAAAACCAGGATGCAAGCAGCACCATCATAAATTGGAAATTTTTGCATAGCCAATTGATTGGTCGGCAATGGTGCATTTTGAATATAGAATGGAACGGCTGGTTCCACACGTTCATCCAGTTCTCTGGGGTGCATAGTTGTGCTGCTGTCATCTATATCGTGCAAACAGAATTTATTTACTTTGTTCTTTTTCGCTCTCTCTTCACATCTTCTCTTTGCTGGGGGTCCCTCACGTTTTGATTTCTTTGGAAGATACTTCGAGTTTTGGTAGAATCTTAGGCACAGCGTCTGGTGAAAGCAATTGATGGCTTTCCACATGTAAAGTGGATTTACTAGCCATCAGCAGCATGTAAAGAGTTTCTCAAAAATGTGATTTTCGAGCCCTATTTTGGAAAATAAGCACGATGGAGGTTCCGCTTCCAAATCTATCAGTTGGTTTCATTGTCGAGGGCTCCAAAGAAACTTTTGGAGAGTTTTTTGCTCCGGCTATGCCCAGTTTTGCAGCCAGGTGCCAAACAAGTTTCTTCGTCGAGGCTTCATCACAAAAACCACAAAAAACATAACACAGCTGCAAAGCACAACAGCCTGCACATAGCGCAGAGCAAACACATTGTGTCAGGCAACCACAGTGCGGCTGCTTGTCGTCTCCAAGGGCCTGCGCCAAGGCTGCCCGATGTCACCGCTTATTTTTATGCTCTTTCTCTCGGGTGCTGGAACGGCGGCCAGTAGAAATTGGGTTTGTCCTTGGCTGCATGGAGAAGGGCCGGCTCTGTTGTACGGGGATGAGATAGCGCTGCTCGCGGATAACATAGCAAACCTCCAAACACCACTAGATGTTTATTCCGCTGAGGGAGATGCCCTCAGGCCTCAGTTCAGTGCCTTGAAGTCCACGGCAGTCTGGTTCCGCCCAGAGGCTTCAGTACATGGCTACTTTGGAAGCTTTCCGTGACCAGCTTCCTGGCACGAAGCTTATATTTAAATGGTCCTCTCCAGCACTTTGTATTTGAGAGCATAATGATTTTTGAGAGGACAGGTGTCAAATGTGCTCATAAGGTTGCAAAAAAAATCCCTGAGCAAGGTTTTTGATGTCAGGTTGTTTGCATGCTATGCTCACATAAAAGTGGTCCATGCACATACTGGCCACACTTTAATCATGCTTTATGGTGGATAGCACAACCTCTAAGTTTTATGCTGAATGAGTATGCACGTGCCTGCTTTTGGCTCAGTCGCGAGCAATGCTGCCATGCATGGCCACACCCCAGCTTAGTGTTCACCTTGCCTTTTAATGCTGCTCTTGTTTGTGAATGTTGCAACCTTGCTCCATCGCATAAGTTTGGGCAGCTGGCTGTGTCAATAGGGCCTTCTGCTGCAGCAGTGAGGATAAGAAAAATCCTGCAGGTTTTGTTTCTGATCTTAAATACTGTATTTATCTTAACATATTTTCGTGTGGCTGCCCATGCCAGGAATGCTTTCTCATACAGCAGTGAGGATGGGCAAATATAGTAAAATGTTCGAGTTCTTGACCTTGAATGCAAAATGTAGTATTAAAACATGTTCATAAAGGTGGCCGTGCGATTAATGACTTGATTCACAACTGCAAGAGCCACTCATAGAGGTGATAGAAACAGAGAGGGCAGAAGTGCCTCTAGTAGCACGGCAGGGGAGGATATATGGTGGAGGAGGTGTCGCCGCTCTCCCAAAGCCAGAAATTTTACTTAGAAAAGCCATGCTGAACCCCTTTTCCTCAACGAAAACAGTCAAAGAAATCGCCCACGAATACACCCTTTGTAGCACTGCAACACAGCATGTTTCACATCCACAGATTTAGTTTGGTGCATAATATATATGACCGTAGCTTTTCAGACTGCATCTAGAAGTTTAGAAGTACCCAGTGGCTGCAGTATAAGTTTCACAGTGTTGTGCATTATTTCGATGCTGTGTTTCATGTTTAACGTGCAGAGCTGCAGCTGTACGCACCAATTATCTTTACTTGATGAAATACTAGCTTGTAATGTTACTGCATAGTAGCACACTTTACTTGTCATCAACACCACAGGCAATGAAAGGGAATTTATTGTACGTAATGAACTCATGGAATTATTTTTATTCACCATTACCACAGGCATCATTGAAATTCAATGCACATATGTGGATCCTCATTTCACTAGGTGCTTTTTACCACAAATAACAGTCTCACAGAACATGGGCACAATAAACACGTGTGAGAAAAGGCCTCCAAATTCACTTAGAGCTTCGCCGTTTTCGCGCTTCTTGACCATGGCCTCAGCCAGAAAAGCAATTTCAATACCTGCTACAGGAAACTGGTCTCAAAATAGCACGCGATCAAAAATACAGACTTGACCTCAATATGAACGAATACACTTAAGCCTGGCACGCCAAAGAGGCAAACACAGACGTTTCAGACATTATACGCTCCAAACGGGCACGCAACAAAGTTTCTGAATACTAAGCACAAAGCTAGCGCAGCTTCTTGCTTTATAATAGCACTCTCCTCCGATGTTATGGCCCCCGCCGCTAACACAAGCGCAATTTCGGGAAAACAAAATTGGCAGTTGTATTATAATCAACACCAGTTGCAATGGCTGGAGCGTTACGAGGTTTCACTGCCGATGTAAACGAAAGCGCGAATGACACACGCACACTGCACGCTCAAGACACGAAACGTTCGCGCTACACGCCGACGAACAGCGCGAATGCTCCTCAGTGGACAGCGGCGGCCTCCCGACGGCTCCGAGCAGTGTCGCAGTAGACAAAACGCCCGTGCTATCGTCGTCGAGCACGTACAAATCCGGGCGCGCAAAAACAGTTTTGCGGTTAGTTCCACTTTGAGATATGGGCGAACGCCATCAACGTCCGCCTGTGAGCACCACCAAAAACAAACTCGAGCAGTTAAGGAAAGTACGCCCACGCCGCACTTCAAATGGTACGCCGCGGCTAGCTGCTGCCGTCCGGTTTGTAAGCGACGCCGTTGCTAAGCTGCCTGGACAAGATGGCCTCCCGATCGCGAAAAATTGATTTCCTCCACACTGACTTTACCTCGGAAAGGTGCGTTGTAGCGACCACATAAAGGTAAGAGCTCGAATTGCCTTGAACCTGAGGAAGGAACAGAAGAAATTAGTGAAGCGGAAGCCAATAAAAACGGAAGTTATTAAACAAGCGCAAGGTAGCCGGTGTAACGAAGTTTAATATGGAGAAAAGGGAGCACGCTCTAAAGAACGGAGGTAGCCTAAAAACAGTGAAGAAAAAACTAAACATAGGTAAAAACCAGATGTTAATGTAGCCTGAAGATTTCTACACAAATCTATAATTTTAGTTTTTTTAATTGGTTTTTTTCGGGAAAGGAAATGGCGCAGTATCTGTTTCATATACCGGCGGACACCTGAGCCGCGCAGTAAGGGCAGGGAGTGAAAGAAGTAGTAGGAAGAGGTGCCGTAGTGGAGGGCTCCGGAATAATTTCGACCACCTGGGAATCTTTAACGTGCACTGACATCGCACAGCACACGGGCGCCTTAGCGTTCTGCCTCCATAAAAACGCAGCCGCCGCGGTCTGGTTCGAACATAGGAGCTCCAGATCAGTAGCCGAGCGCTCTAACCACTGAGCCACAGCGGCGGGTCTACACAAATCTATACGGTAGCCAATTTAATCAGAACGTTAATAAGAGAGGTAGTCATCATCATCAGCCTCTCTCTGCAGGGCAAAGGCCTCTCCCATGTCTCTCCAATTAACCCTGTCTTTTGTCAGCTGCGCCCACCGTATGCCTGCAAACTTACTAATCTCGTCCGCCCACCTAACCTTCTGCCGCCCCCTGCTACGCTTGCCTTTTCTTGTAATACACGCCGTTGCCCTTAAGGACCAGCGGTTATCTTGCCTTCGCATTACATGCCCTGCCCAAATGTACTTCTTCCTCTTGATTTCGACTAGGATGTCATTAACACGCGTTTGTTCCCTCACCCACTCTGCCCGCTTCCGGTCTCTTAACGTTACACCTATCATTTTCCTTTCCATGGATCGTTGTGTTGTGCTTAACTTCAACATAACCCTTTTCGTTAGCCTCCACGTTTCTGCCCCGTAGGTGAGTACCGGTAAGATACAGCTGTTGCACACTTTTCTCTTGAGGGATATTGGCAACCTGCTATTCATGATCTGAGAGAACCTGCCATATGCGCTCCACGCCATTCTTATCCTTCTAGTTATTTCCCTCTCATGATCCGGATCAGCTGTCGCTACCTGCCCTAAGTAGACGAATTCCTTTACCATTTCCAGCACCTAATTGCCAATTGTGAACTGCTGTTCCCTTGCTAGACTGTTGAACATTACTTTGGTTTTCTGCGTATTAATTTTTAGACCCACCCTACTGTTCTGTCTGCCTAACTCATTGCTCATGATTTGTAGTTTATCTCCTGAGTGACTCAGTAAGGCAATGTCATCAGCGAATCGCAGATTATTTAGGTATTCTCCATTAACTCTTCTCCCCAACTGTTTCCAATTCAGGCCTCGGAATACCTCCGGTAAACAGGCGGTGAATAGCATTGGCGAGATCGTGTCCTCTTGACTGACGCCTTTCCTTATTGGAATTTTATTGCTGACATTACGGATGACTATGGTAGCTGTACAGTTCCTAAATATATCTTCCAGTATTTTGACAAGGCTGATCTACACCCTGATTCCGCAATGCCTGTATGGCTGCTGAGGTTTCCACTGAGTCAAATGCTTTCTCGTAATCAATGAAGGCTATATATAGGGGTTGGTGATATTCTGCGCATTTCTATATCACCTGATTGATAGTGTGAATATGATCTATTGTGGAATATCCTTTACGAAAGCCTGCCTCATCATTTGGTTGATTAAAGTAA
The DNA here is from genome assembly GCF_052857255.1 of Amblyomma americanum. Lineage (NCBI taxonomy): Eukaryota > Metazoa > Arthropoda > Arachnida > Ixodida > Ixodidae > Amblyomma > Amblyomma americanum. The sequence goes on along the minus strand of NC_135503.1, from coordinate 80,791,580 downwards.
GGTTGCCCTGACCCTATTAGCGATTACCTTAGTAAATACCTTCTAGGCAGCGGACAGTAGGCTGATCAGTCTGTAATTTTTCAAGTCCTTGGCTTCTTGCTTATGAATTAAGATTATATTTGTGTTCCTCCAAGCTTCTGGCACGGTCAAGGTCATAAGACATTGCGTATACAGGGTGGCTAGTTTTTCTAGCAGAATCTCCCCTCCGTCTTTCAACAGATAAGCTGTTACCTGATCCTCACCCGCTGCTTTTCCCCTATGCATGGCTGCTAAGGCTTTCTTTATTTCCTCTTTCGTTACTGGCGGGATGACGCACTGCTGTGCTCTACTGTCTCTATCATTAACGTTCTGATTACATTGGCTACTGTAGATTTGTGTACAACTGTTCGGCTACTTTAACTATCTTATCCATATTGCTAATAACTTGCCCTCCTTGTCTCTTAACGCATACACCTGGTTTCTACCTATCCCTAGTTTCCTCTTCACCGCTTTTAGGCTATCTTCATTCTTTAGAACATGCTCGATTCTCTTCATATTAAACTTCCTCATGTTGGCTACCTTGCGGTTTTTTACTAACTTCGATAGCTGCGCTAGTTCTATTCTGTCTGTAGGGTTAGACGCCCTTATGCTTTGTGGTTTCTTAATCAGATCTCCTAATATAGCTTGCTGGTATCGTGTCGACCCTTCTTACCACCTACTACTTCTGCGCACTCCGTAATAGCTGTCAGATTATCGTTCAGTGTATCAACATTAAGATCGTTTTCCTCAGTTATAGCTGAATATCTCTTCTGCAGCGATATCCTGAACTCCTATATTTTCCCTCTTTCCGCTAGCTCGTTAGTGGGCTTCCTTTTCAGTAGCTTCTTCCGTTCCCACTTTAAGTCTAAGCTAATTCAAGACCTTACCATTCTGTGGTCGCTACAACGCACCTTTCTGAGGACGTCCACATCCTGCACGACACCAGGATGAGCGCATAGTATGAAGTCGATTTCATTTTTAGTCTCACTATTGGGGCTCCTCCAGATCCACTTCCTGTTCTCTCGTTTGCGGAAGAAGGTATTTATGATCCGTAAATTATTTCTATCTGCGAACTCTACTAACAGCTCTCCCCTGCTTTTCCTAGAACCTATCCCATAGTCGCCTACCGCCTCGTCGCCAGCCTGCTTCTTGCGCACTTTCGCATTGTAGTCAGCCATCAGTGCAGTGTACTGTGTGTTTACTTTGTTAATTACCGATTCCACGTCTTCATAGAAGCTTTCAACAGTCTGGTCATCATGACTGGATGAATAGGCGCGTTGCCTGCACCACCTTCAGCTTGTATCTCTTATTAGGTCTAATTACGAATGCTGCCATCCTTTCGTTAATACTATAGGGCTCCTCTACGTTGCCAGCTATATCATGATTAATGAGGAATCCCACACCTAGTTCTCGTCTATCCACTAGTCCGCGACAGAACAGTATGTGCCCGTCTTTTAGTCCTGTGTACGCCTCACCTGTCCTAATTTCATTAAGCCCTGTGACATCCCATTTAATGTCCGCTAGTTCCTCGAACAGCACTGCTATAGGCTGGCCTCACTAGATAAGGTTCTAGAGTTAAAGGTTGCCATGTTTAGATTCCAATGGCGGCCTGTCCGGAGCCAGAGATTCTTAGCTCCCTCCGCTGCGTCACAGGTCTGACCGCCGCCTTGGTCAGTTGCTTCGCAGCCGCTGGGGACTGAGGGCCGAGGGTTAATTAGTTTTTTCATAGAAGGTTGTGGCCGAGTACTGCACCAGGGTGGCTAAGTCCTGTTCTGGTGAGAGAGTGCGTTGTCGGTTCTGGTCACCGAGATCAGGCCGTACCCCGGGCATGCTTATGCAATTCCATCGACACGCGGAGTTTTTTTTTTTTTTTCAAACTCGGTGGATAATTGCGCGGCACTGGGGTTTGAACTCCGGTCCTCTTGCACGCGAGGCGGACGCTATACCTCTACGCCATCGCTGCCAAGAGAGAGGCAGTAGCGCACAGCAATGGGACATCACCTCAGTACCGAAAGAAGCAGTAAAGAAAGCCTTAGGAACAATGCAAAACGGAAAGCAGCCGGTGAGGATCAGGTAACAGCAACATCAGGAAGAACACTAACTTCATCTTAATTCATAAGAAAGGAGACGTCAAGGACTTTGAAAATTACAGACCTATCAGCTTACTGTCCGTTGCCTACAAGGTAATTACTAAGGCGATCGCAAATAGAATCAGGGCAACCTTAGACTTCAATCAACCAAATGATGAGGCAGGCTTTCATAAAGGATACCCAACAATCGACGTTGTTCACAATATCAATCAGGTCATATAGAAATGAGCAGAATATAACCAACCCGTATATATAGCATTCATGATTACGATAAAGCACTTGATTCAGTCAGTCATGCAGGCACTGCGGAACCAGGGTGTAGAATAGGGGGACCCGAAAGAGCAGCACACGACAAAACAGCATGGGTCAAAACAGCCTACAAAAAACGGCGGAGCGAGAAAACAGCACAGGAAAAAAAAAAAACGGCACAGCGACAAAACATCATGGGGAAAAAACAGCACTCGTCAAAACAGCACGACGACAGAATAGCGCAGGGAAAAACAGCACGACAACAAAACAGCACAGCGGATTACGGTGCAGCGCTGCTGGAAGGGTCAAATATCACAGCCATAATAATAATAATTGGTTTTTTGGGAGGAAAGGAAATGGCGCAGTATCTGTCTCATGTATCGTTGGACACCTGAACCGCGCCGTAAGGGAAGGGATAAAGGAGGGAGTGAAAGAAGAGAGGAACAAATAGGTCCGTAGTGGAGGGCTCCGGAATAATTAATTTCGACCACCTGGGGATCTTTAACGTGCACTGACATCGCACAGCACACGGGCGCCTTAGCGTTTTTCCTCCATAAAAACGCAGCCGCCGCGGTCGGGTTCCGCGGCGGCTGCGTTTTTATGGAGGAAAAACGCTAAGGCGCCTGTGTGCTGTGCGATGTCAGTCATAACCGCAAACGGCAAATCATAACACCTGCGGCAGCGACATTTAGAGTTAGCGATTCGCGGGTTTATTAAGAAAAGGGTCTGGCTCATTGATTCAGGAACAGCGTTGCTTGAACGGTGCATGGGGCAGAACTAGTGGTTATGTATAGTCCTTAATTGCTTGCTTGAAATTCCCTGCATTCATTTTACAACTCTGCTTCAGTTTACTCCCACCTGTGTTTGTTAGGTTAGGTGTTTCTTGTGGTTCGTGAGCAGATGAGTCAAATTTGTCGAAAATTGATGTTTTAAAGAAATTGCCTTCTAAGCTTTGGTCAAACGTCGCGAAAATTGATGTTTCGTGATAATTCTCTTTGAAGTGAAAAAAAAAATATCTTCAGTATAAAATTGCAGTCAATAAATGCACGCTGGTGCATGAACTTTCAGGTCAGTTGGGTAGCCCGTTTCGCAAAGTACAATAACTGCCTGCGCCTCAAACAACCACTGTGCAGCGTCCTGGTTAAACACCAAACAACCTGAAAATCTCGACTCGGGCCATTCTGCTATCGCCAAAAAAAAGCACCACATACTGGATATATTCCGTGCATGAAGTTTCTGTAGCTCGCTGCAAGAAAAATTGCTGAGAATTAAATTGCCGATAGCGACAGTTATGAAGAATAAGGACATTTTGTATATACAATGCCCTATATTGGGCGTATTTGTCCGAATTCAGCATCATGATTGTCAACCTGCCGAATCGACGCTCCCAGAACAACTTTTTAATAATAATAATAATTGTTTTTTTGGGGGGGAAAGGAAATGGCGCAGTATCTGTCTCATATATCATTGTACACCTGAACCGCGCCGTAAGGGAAGGGTAAAGGAGGGAGTGAAAGAAGAAAGGAAGAGAGGTGCCGTAGTGGAGGGCTCCGGAATAATTTCGACCACCTGGGGATCTTTAACGTGCACTGACATCGCACAGCACACGGGCGCCTTCGCGTTTTTTCCTCCATAAAAACGCAGCCGCCGCGGTCGGGTTCGAACACTGGAACTCCGGATCAGTAGTCGAGCGCCCTAACCACTGAGCCACCGCGGCGGGGCACAACTTCTTCAGTGCTATTCATTCCGTTACGTTCCAGAAAAGTGTATATTTGAGATCACTAATATAGCCCTACCCTGTCCCTTACTTAGTATGTGAAACGAGCACTCGCTAACTGCAAAGTTCGCTGCCATATGTGTTGTGATTTACCGTTCGTTTATGGCTATTATTGTTCCCCCCTCCAGTAGCGCTACACCGCACTCCGATGTGTCGTTTTCTCGTCGTGCTGTTTTTTCCCTGCGCTCTTCTTTCGCCCTGCTGTTTTTGCTGTGTTGTTTTGTCGATGTGCAGTTTTGTCCAACGTGCTCTTTTGACGCTTGCTGTTTTTTCCCTGTGCTGTTACGTCGCCATGCTGTTTTTTTCCTTTTGCTGTTTTGTCGCTGTGCCGTTTTTTTTTTCCAGGGCTGTTTTGTCGCTATACGCTGTTTTTTGTGCGTATGCTGCTACGATAGCCCTCCATAAAGTCAGCGATAAAATTCTAATAAGGAAGAATGTCATACAGGGAGACTTGATCTCGCCATTGTTCTTCACCGTCTATTTACAGAAGGCAGTCACAGGCCTAGATTTGGAACAGTTTGACTTGAGTTAACGGAGAATACTGAAGTAACCTGCGATTCGCTGATAATATTGCCTAGTGAAGTCACTCAGAGGATGCGTAGACCGATTTCGCCCGCAGTTCCGCTACGCCACCGCCGCCGCGATGCAGTCTGGGAGTTGTGGTACTAAGGCCGGCGGCCGCCTCGGCGCGGTGCGTGGCGCACACGCGAGAAGCAGTCCTGTCTGCGCCGCGACACAATGTTTCTCTGTGTGAATACTTGATTTGTGAAAGAAGTGGGTTCACCTAGCTGAGCGGTGTCATGAGCTCCGAGAACTGTGCGAAGCAGAGAGTCTTGTCCCTGTTGATCAGTGGACATTTGCAAATGGTACATTTCCAACGTCTCAGGATGCCTGAAATGCCTTTTACGCGCCGCGAAGCTTTGAGGCAGTCCCTTAAATGGCCAAAAAGAATGCGATCGGATTTACCTTCATGCGGTGTCGTCGAGCCATCTTTGCAGCGATTTCTGCCCGATGTATGGTCGTAAGTGAACAACTGTGCTAATTTTTATTGTGGTGTTCAGGAATCCGCGATGTGAGTTTGATTGCGCGCATTCATACCTGATACCTCAAGCTGCCATACTAGCGATAGCGCTTTCTGTGTTTCATGGAATAAGAAAGCGCGGCTATAAAACAGTGGAAATGTGGAAAGATTCCTGACTCTTGTTGCACATCACTGTTTGAACATACGTGAAATTATCATTTCAGCTACATGCCATTTCTGCCGGGATATCAGGCACATGTTGCTGAGTATTTTCGAAAAGAAAAAGGCCACCTAGTGTGCACCCATCAGTCAACGTGTTTAGATTCGTACTATGAAAATAGCGAGAGTGACATGTTTACGCGAGGCGCCCTGGCAGCAAATATTACATTATCCTAAATCATAAAATAATTAGTATTGAGACAATCTGCTCAAAATACAACTATTGGTCATAAAATTAAAGAACATTCACCCCTAACTTGGGGCATTCAAAACCTCCCCGATTGGCTTCTCCTTTCCTCATTTTGCGCTGAACACAAGCATTTGCCGCAGCTCCATTTGGAAGAACGGCATAAATCGCTCGTACTGTTCACATTTCCTGCTGGTGACCCGCCGAACACACCGTGAATGCATTTGTTTACATGAATAAAAAATACAGGATGGTCAGTTTCAAACACAGACCATGAAGGAAAAATAAATACGACTAACGCAATGCGGCACGGCTATAATGAATACCAAGATGGATACAGCGAATATTAAGACTGCAAAATGAGGCGGCAAGAAAAGTAAACACTGCCGGAAGACGTTAAAACGCGTGCATCGCTATGCATAGAATTGTTCTGCTGGCAGAATGAGCGCAAGTGAAGGTCAAGCGCGTTTTCATCGCCACCTGTAACATTTTTAAAAAGAAGGTTCAAGAAGAAGGTTCGAGTAACACGCGCAGCGTCGCCGTCGCGGTCACTCTACGCAATGCAGCATCTGAAAATCCTCTCAACGGTACGCATGCTGCGGTTAGCATTGCGCCCCTCGAAATTTCGCAGTGGCGCCTCTGCTTCCTTTAGCTCAACACAATAAGTGAAAAGGCGGCAAGCTACTACGACTGAGTTTAATGCCATTCAAGGTGCCAAGTAAAGTGAGCTTCAAACGACGCCACGAAGCACTACAACCAAGATGGCGGCTGGACACGTCCTTTAAACGCGCGCATGCGCAGTGGGCTTTGTGAAATCGGTGTCTATTGCAAAGCATGACCAATATCAGAGAGACAAAGCAGGACGGCGGGTCTAAAATGCAGATAACTAAAGTAATGTCGAGCAGTATCGGAAAGGAACAGCAGTTTGCGATTGTTAGCTAAATACTAGAAGTGGTAAGGGAATACGTCTACTTGGGGCAGGTAGTGACCGCAAATCGGCACCACGAGAGTAAAATAACTAGAAGGATCAGAATCGGGTGGACACCCTTTGCAGGTGAGCTCAGGGCTTCCGCCCTTACCGTTCGTCCACGTTCCTACGTTGCATTCGCGGTAATACAGGACGCACTACGTCCGCCGCTCTGAACGAGGCTGGCGCTGGTGAACTCTCTCAAGGTTCGGTTAAACTACACATGAATACCCCCGAAAGCAGCAGATTGGACAGCCGTCGCCGTAGCTGAGTTGGTAGAGCACCGGACGCGAAATTCTGAGATCGTGGGTTTGGATACCACCGGCGGCATGCGTTCTTTTTCTGCTTTTTTTTAACCTCCCATTGATGAAAATTGCAAAAAAAAAAGACATCGCCTATGCTCCTTGGTTTAGGCGACTGTTGGCTTCCGTCATATCATATCACGAATGATAGTTTACCAATATTCCTAAAGAGAAAAGTATATAACTGCTGTATCTCACCGGTACTCACCTATGGGGCAGTAGCTTCAAGGCCAACGAAAAGGGTTCAGCTTAAACTGACAACGCAGCGATCCATGGAAAGAAAAATCATAGCTACAATGCTAAAAGATTGGAAGAGAGCACAGTGGGTCTGGAAGCAAATGCGGGTCAATGACAGCCAAGTCGAAATTAATATGATGAAATCGGCTTGGGCGGAGCTTGTAATGTGAAGGCAGGATAACCGATGGTCGTTAAGCGTAACGGACTAGATTCCAGGAGAAGTCAAGCGTAGTAGGGGGGACAAAGCTAGGTGGTCGGATGACATCAAGAAGTTTGCGGGGTACGGTCGCCGCAGCTGGCAAAGGACAGGGTTAAGTGCAGAGACTTGGGAGAGGGCTTTGCCCTCCGTTGGACGTAGCCAGGCTGATGATAATTCTCAAAATCTTCTAGGGCTTCGTCGATATACAGTTTAAAAAGCTCCCTACGTACGATTTAGCAACTTACCATATTTTTAGTCAAATGAAAGGCGTGCCTTGCGTGAGTAAGCACTTCATGCTTGTCATAAATGAGTTACAGTCATGAACTTATTTACTGTTTTCGGGCTTAACTTTGTTGTCAGCGTAGCTTGCGCATTGTTGGAACCTGCTCCGTGCTTGAAGCTACTTATGAGCTTCGTGTTGTACTAAATAGTTCGTTGATGATGTTGCTGGCCTCTTCTGAAATGACGGGTACCCACGGCAGGAGATTGGCCAGGGTTTGGTACGAACCGCAACCAAGCGATGGAATTCCTGCTGATGGTATACATGTGCTCATAGCTCAGGCTTATCTGTAACTCTGCTCCTTTCTTTCTTTGTTGCACGCCCTGTGCCTGTGCAATTTTCGAAGCTGAATCTGGACAACAAACTGTCCCTAAATATATAATCATGAATATATGTAACATTAACATTGAAAAAAAAAAACGCAGCAGAACCACTTAAAAAAATAGAAGCAGCGCGAAAACAATGTCGGAAGTATTTGGGGGTATGCTGTCTAAAGAAGAAATACATAAAGAACCAAACAAATATGTGCAATCATGCGATCGGGCCAAAAAAAAAAACAAAGTAAATGAGAGATGTGTTTTTCAAAATGGTTCGCGATCTCTGCTATGCTTGTGAAGCTGAGACCTTGATGGCCCTCTGAGCAGTCATGTGTATGGTTGTCCCCAACTTTCGTCTTCACGTGCATGGCCTGAAGCGTCATTCATTTTTTAATAGCTTCAATAAAGGCGCATTTGACAATATATGCGCATGAAAAAGAAAACAATGTGCAGTCATTTTAATGAGAATAGAATGCTTGTATAAATTAATGATTAGTGGATCATGGGTTGTCATATTGTTACGAAGACGACGAAGTTGGTAGTGGCCGGGTACGGAGCGCTCGCGCTAGGCCTGCGGCCATTAAATCAACTCTAACATCGTTCATCGCGCCTCATTAATCGACTGGCTGCCACATAAAAACATTATTTTATTGCGGATAGGCACTCGGAAATTCCAGAGAGATCACGAAAGAAAAAATTCCGGAACAATTTGAAATAACATTGGTAAAGCAGGTAAATCCTGGTTAGTGTCGAAACAATCTTGCATGATGATAATAATTATGTAGCCGGAAATTATTCTAGGTCACCCGTACGTAGGGTGTGAACGGGAGTCATCGCCTTTCCGAAACGTCAATAGCTCAGTGCGGTGGTCAATATCCCCAAGGCCGAGTTTTTTTCGCGGGTTTATGTACGCAAGGTCGCCCAGTAAACAGCTTGTGCCTAGTTGTGACCCGGCTTGCATTTGTGCCTACTAAACATACTTCCGTGCGTGTCGCCACTGCCATCGTATGCCATACTGTTGCGCTCTAATGTTAATTCATCTATATGTTAGCCACCGTTCACTAAATTTCTGTCCTTGGTATATATGCGCTGTTTTTATTCAATATTCCCTAAGTTATCTTGTCTGAGCATTAGAAGCTGTAGCCAGGTTAATTTTGTTTTGTAAACTTGTTTGAGCGTATATATAGCATGAACATATTTTGTAGTATTATGACTTTAAAAAAAATTCGGACGATGCTTAACCTACACTTGGGTACAATGTGATAGCATGACAAGTCACACATGTCCTTTTCGGTTGTTCAATGCGCATAGGTGACTCGAACTGGCGACACAAATTGGAGATGCTAACTCGCGGCGCTAATAGGTGACTACAAATGACTGTTTTCTGCCAGCTCTGCTATGTGAGGGGTCACACAGCCTCTAAACTATCTCACTCAACCAACGCTGCTCATTGGTGTAGAGTTAACGCGACCGGCTCGCGACCAAATCGGCAGCTGTTCGACTGCCGCTCGATCCCTTTATTCTTTTTGACGAAAGTGACTTTTGTTCCGAAAAACTTCGCAGTGGTGGTTCGATGACGTCACGACCATTTCGGTCAGTGGAAATTTCGTGACGCGGACGCCAAATCCGACGCCGTCTTTTCTTGAGAATGGCACTTCTAATTTCTATAGCATTCAAGCTCTTCTGTTTGTCACATCACAAACGCATCAACCTACTCCCAGTGTCTCGCTACGATCTCATTTATATAGGTTCAAGTTTTTTTTTGTGCCTTTAAGTTCTGCGCCGGAGCTGAGTGATGACAGGATATATTGCGTAAATGCCTTCCTGGAAAAGACATTTGTGAACTGCTGTTCATAAGTTGCGCTCACTCGGTTTCGTTTTCCTGTCGATTCAAGCATGGGTGTACTTTGACTGCATGGCTTGAAACAATTATTTCCAGCAGTTATTCTGTCGCGCAGCTGATCGCAATCTGGTACGACTAGATTTCCCAATGCGGAGCTGCGCTTTTTCAATACCTGCAATCTCCATGCGCAACAACACCTTTTGGTTTTCAATGCGCTTGTAATTAACGAGCGCGCTGTTCTTTGTACGGGACCTATGAATACTAAATTATTCAACGGCCTATAAAACAAGTAGGATTTGTATTACCCCAACATGAGTGGCGATAAAATATCGTAGCTGTTTTAATAGGGCTAACTTCATGTATGTTTCTGAGGCAACCAGCATCACAGAATGCCGTTGAAACTAGAGCTATCGCACTGATATTAGGTTTTCTGGGTTTTTTGCGCAAAAGACACGACACAAAAAAAAACGAGGTAGACAGGACAAGCGCTTACTAACAACTCAGGTGTTTATTGATGGAACATTTGCTTAAATACAGCAGCCGCTCTTATCAAACAAGAAGAGGGAAAGAGGAGCCTTCGCATACATATATATCAGATCAGCACAGATCCCATCATCGCACGAGAGAAGGCATGTGTCGAGCTCTAATTCTGCGCAAGATAACTGATTTCTTTTTTTGAGAGCACAATTGAAGGATTGCTGACACACGAGTTACCCGATTTTCCTATCTCATTAGCCTCAATTTTCTCTCTTCCAAGTTGTGTCTTGCACCGGCGCAGTACTGACGTTTTTTCGAGCGCGGGAGTGCAGTTGCGGCAATTCCGAATATGGTCAATCATTTTGCTACCTGACTTGTTCTTGACATCTCTTGCGTACTCCCTCAGCCTTTCATTAAGGCACCCGCCAGTTTGGCCAATGTACTGCTTACCACAGGCAAGTGGTATCGAGTACACAACGCTCTTTTTACAGGCCACGAATCGCTGCTGGTGCCGCTTCGAACAAGCGACGGCCGCATCCTCCGCATTCACTCTCTTGCAAATCCTGGAGAGTTTTTCAGGAGCGTTAAAAACCACTCTAACACCAGCCGTAGCACCGATCTTCTTAATATTATGCGAAATTCCGTGAATGTACGGAATAACCGCCAATTTCGTCCGGTCAATTTGATCGGGTATGCTGGCTGGTTTCTTCAGCAGGTTCTCGGCAGTTGATGCCAGCAAGGCCGGCTGGCAGCCTGCGCTCGAAAGGCGCTGCAACTGGATGTCAAAGCTGCGTCCTACCAAATGCAGGCAGGACTTGCTCAGAGCGTTGGAAAGGCACGATTTCACAATGCCTCGTTTTACGGCTTTGGAGTGTGCCGAGCTGAAGGGAAGCAGGGGCTTGTTGCCTCTGGGCTCAAAGGCCCAACATACGTGTTCACTTAAAAAATGAAGCCCTATATCTAAAAAACCTGATGAAATTAGCTTCCGGTAACTCATGCGTCAATTCTAATGGTGCTAGGCACTCTGAAAACGTCGTTAGATGCTTATGTACACTAGCAGAAAAAGATTCTTTGTCACAATCCACGAACACAATGAAATCATCAACAACTCTAAAAGGCTTTAAAACGTTAGTGTCGCGAAGGCAGTCATGCAGCACCTTGTCACGTGTCGCTAAAAAGATGTCACTAAGACATTGTGCTAGGCAGGATCCAATGCATATTCCTTGTTTCTGAATGAATGTCATATCTTTCCACTGCGCATACGTGGAAGTCAGGTACATTGTTAACAGTTCGATGAAGTTGTCAACCGATAAACCTGCATTATTCCGGAAGGCTGTTGCACCATGGCTGTCAATACAATCGCGGACATTTTTTAAGAGACAATCCTGAGGTATGGAATAATACAAGTCCTTTATATCTACTGACAGGACTGACATGCGTTTGCTGTTATATGATTTTAAAAACTCAATTATTTCGTCCGAATTTTTTACCCTAAAGGTATCGTTAATTTCTAAAACACTCAACTTCTCCTGCAAGAACCTGCCTACGGCTTGCTGCCAGGACCCCTTTTCGGACACAATCACTCGGAAAGGGCATGCATCTTTGTGTGTCTTGCCACTGAAGAACATGTTTAAGGATAACTTCTCAGCTTTCTCTACAGAGTGCACTAGCCCATCCAGCTTTAACGTCTCGATAAACTTCATTGCCTTTGTCTTAACTTTCGCGAGTGAAAGCTTTTTACACTCTTTGAAATTTGTAGCGATCGCTTCTGAAGCCTTCTGAAGATACATCGTTTTTTCCAAGACACAGAAGCCTCCCTCCTTATCGGCCGGTACGATATTCAAGGCATTATCCTTCAGGTACCTAATGGTCTTTTCAACAGGTAGGTTGTACAAGCTTTCATTTATTTCAGGACGAATCTGTGCGGCCCTCTGCCACAAGAGTACAAACCAGTAAGCTCAACGTAAGGATGTCTACGAAACGACGACAGTGACACCGGCCTGCATTTGTGCGCGATAATGGAATTCATTATTTTCATTTGGTCTTCATTCTCCAAAATTGTGTATAATAGTGAATTTGTGTTTTTTATCATAGGAGCACTTAAATCTTTTTTTTTAGATTTTGTTGTACCATAATAGGATCGTGTACCATACGCTGCACAAATCCTGCAATAAATGGGAAAGGAAAGAAACGCACTTTTTTTCCTGGACCATGTGCGTGGCAAGACGTCAGCATATGCGTGTGCATGGAGCCCTAGCACTGACCGGTGTAGTTCAACGGCCTTTGCTAGACGAACACTGCCCAAATCACTCCAGGCGTCCCGCCGTGTCTGCAGCTGACTTTGGGGGCCAGAATTATTCTCCCGCGCGCTCAATTAAAAAGGCGCGCCGGCCCCGTGCGATTACTGACGGCGGCACCGAACAGGGACAGACCGGACAATCATGAGTGGATTTCCCCAGCCGCCTCTGGGGCTGCTGTGGATGCTATCTCTGCACTTTTTTGGGTTGCTGCTGCTGCCGGTGCTACTCCTATTTGCCACGGCACGAGAGCTGTACTTTGTCTTTTTCTTCCGACTGGGGACCATCATCTGGGCCGAGAGCTTCGCCAAGGCGCGGAGCCTCGCCCTGAAGCCAATCAACTCATTGGAGTCTCACGACCCCAAGCTCCGGGCAGAGGGTGCGCTCCGAGTACTGGAGATTGGTGCGGGACTCGGAAGCAACTTCAAACACGTGACACGACCCATCAAATACACGAACGTGGACCCCAACAAACAGTTCGGTCAAGCGTTCGTGGAGGAACTGAAGAAGCACCCCAAGGTATGGCATGGGGTCCTGGTCGCAGAGGGAAACTTGTGCTGTTAAAAACCGCAATACTGAAAAATTTTCCGGTAAGATGTTCTTTTCTGTTAGCGTCTGACATACTACTTGTCCCTGAAACGTCGCGAAGAACAGCAAAGTATTTCGCGTTCGAAACATTCGCCTTAGCATTAAAAATTAACTGAAGTTAGTAGACACTGTAGGCCGTCGATTATTTCTTGAGCATTGGCGTAGATCAGAGATGTTGCAAAGTTACCACATAATGCAACGACACATGTACTTAAACAGTTCCGTCTAGTATTGTTGCTAACAGCTAAATTACTCTAACATATGCAGCGAAGAATTAGGAATATGGAGCAGAGATTTATTGGCCGCTTGCCCGAATCTATTATTAGTTGCCAAAGAGTTTTTGTGGTACATATGAGAGGCGATGCTTTGATATGAGAGGCGAGAAGCATGCTTTGTAGCATGCTTCTACTACACCTAAAGGTTAGTCACCGGGGAACACTTCACACTGGAGTGCAACGCCGCTCAAACGCCCCCGCTGATATATGGCCCCCTTCTTCTGTCGGCGATAACTGGCCAACCACGGACGTCTATTCCTCACAACGCGCTCTGACTAGCAGCATATCGCACATTACTGCGGTTGCCGTTTTCTTTCCAAGGCATGAGGCAACCACCATGGTTTTCTTTTCCAGATCGAACTCGAGCGATGGGTGCACGGCTACGGCGAAGACATGGCACAGCTGGCGACTGGACACTTTGACGCAGTTATGTTCACCTACCTGCTGTGCTCAGCGAAAGACGGAAGAAGGGTTCTCGAAGAAGCCAAGCGAGTTCTGTGCAAAGTACGTGTTTTCATCCCTGATATTTATCCACTTATTGCATATTTGCTGTGTGAAATATTATACCACGCCAAGAGAAAATTACTTATTCGTCATATGTCGCACAGGAAACAAATGAAAGTAGCAAGAGATGTAAAAGTCTTACTCATGCGTAGATTATTCTGGATGGTCACGGCTGAAGGCCAAACTACCGGTTTTGTAGAGGCTGCACGTCATGATTCCGCAAATCCCAGTTCTTGGTAAAGCATGCGATTACAGACGCCCGTCTGAGCAAAATCTTTTTTTTTTAATGTGTTAGCACTATAGAATGCCCATTATTGCAATAAATGTGCTGCGTTTTCGTTGGCGTGTGAAGCCTCGTTTGGCAAGTGTCAACCTGGGACATGAAAGAGAAGATGAAGAGAGGGTGGGAGGCGACGGGTTGCAAAAGGGGGACCGCGGCCGCCAGTCAGCCTCGAGGGGAAGGTTGAGTGGAGAGGAGGCACGCCGTGTCACATGGTGACTGATGACCCTGATCACGCCACCCACTGCTCCAGCGGCGGCTGCTTCCCGAGGGAGCATTAATGCTAACGCAAACTCTGCCGCATAAATCGCATTCATCGCTTGTGAATGTTATTTTTTCTTAACCACTTCGTAACTTACTTCTATTTTTTATGTTTAACAAACTTTGTCTTCCTCGATGCCGGCTGTCCATTCATGCTCGGAAATTCCGGAGCTTCGCAAGTTTCAACTTTAGCTCTCAAATAGCAATGAGCGTCGCTGTCATTATCACCCCTAGGTTGAACTGGTCTTGACATATTTATTTATTTATTTTTATTGATGGCATACTGCAGGCCGTGAGGCCCAAGCAGGAGTGGATTACAGAAACAGATCACAAATTCAGCAAAATACCAAAAATACCAATCATTTGATTTGCTCCACTACTGATCCCGGTAGTAAGGAATGGCGAAGGCCCACACCGGTTGAACTTTAAGGTACACTAATTAACCCCCGGCCCCTAGTTAACCCCGGCAAGTGACCAAGGTGGAGGTCCTATCACACAGTTAAGATGCTATTATAAGAGTTACTGGATCCGGACAGGCTCCCATCGAAAAAAGGGGGTAACAGGGGGTCAGGTGGGCGGATGAGCTCAGAAAGTTTGCGGGAATTGGATGGCCTCAGCTCGCTCAAGAGGCGGTTAATTAGAGGTGAAAGGGGAAGAGCTTTCTCTTACAGTGGACGTAGTAAGGCTGATTATGATTATGAGTGTCTAATGGTTACCTAATAAAAAGTGTGCTTCCTTAACTCATATGAGAAGCATCCCAGTCGTGATGAAGCATGGAAAAAAAAGCAAGTTTTGTTCCTCCCTGCTTACATTAAAACAAAAGCAAACGGACACGTACGCTTAGCTGGGCGGCGTAAAATGTTTTCATGCGCTAGCAATAAAGGTTCCAATCTCGAAAAAACCCGTTGTCTCAGTTTGTGAAGCCAGCTAGACTTGCAGAAATGATTAAACGTGACCACGACTGCGCACCGCCTGGGTTTTCAAAAAGCCCGCGGCTGCGCGAGGTGATCAACTTCGCTGGCCATTGCACGAGAGCACAATGCTATCGCCGCAATCGATCACCACTCCTGTTTAAATTAACTGCTGCTCTCTAGTGCTGCGAATTGCATGTCGTCGTCTTCATCAATTTCCATCCGTGCGCACTAGATCCCGAACACACCGCTATCGCAGTGCCCCCTTAAGGCGCGTCAAGCGGTCTCCCAAATTTTATAGTGTGCTACCACAAAGGTCCCCAAATCGCCTTCGCCGAACTTTGCCTGATGTCTGACCTTGAAACCCAGCCTCGAACTGAAAGCGAAATGAAACGTGACGTCCTAGCGCACTTACTTCTCATTTGACCACGTAAGCTAAATGGGCGGCAATTTTAAGGCGAAAGCCTTTAATGGCTCATACTGTCATCCGTTCGCAGAGGGTGTCAAACGTTTAACCCGGGAACCAAAATAGATAGCAGAAAAGAATGGTTGCTTCATATAGAGGAGGAAAAAATGAACTTAGAATCCAAGTTTGATGACTGTAATTATTTAATTAATTATAGCCAGAAATGTCGAAATTGCGTCGAAATAGCGCTGACATCGATATAACCACTGGAGCGGTGTGACGGCACATCCACCGGAAGTCGTCAAGGCATAATGAAAATTGTCACAGAATGGTGGGAAAAAGTCGGATTTGTGACAAATTAGATGGAGAAATGCGTAATTAAGCGCAATTAATGCTTAAGATCCCCGAAACATGTATAATTTGGGTATCAATATAGCCACGGGAATGATGTGACGTCACATTCACCGGAAGTCGTCACAGCAGAGTGAAAATTGTCACAGAATGGCCGGCTTTCCCCTCTCAACACTTTAGTTGCCAAAGTATCTCATAATTTTTTTTTATTGGCCAGTGCTCCAGCTTTTACAGCAATATTGAAGTTGAAGTGTTGAAACACTCGTGACATGTGAGCCCGTGCCTTGGTGAGCGTGGTAGATGCGCATCGGGCCGTGCTGCCGATATAAGACGAATTTGTCGGAAGGCGCTTTTCAACATCTTCATCCGCCTGACTAGGACCACTGCAGGGCGAAGGTCTCCCATGACTCTTCAATTTCCTGTCCTTTGCCAGCTGCGGCCACCGTATTTCCGAAAACTTCTTGGTCTCATCCGCGCACCTAACTGTCTACCTAGAGCGCCTGTTATGCTTGCCTTCTCTTGTAATCTACTCCGTTACCCTTAAGGACCAGCGGTTATCTTGCCTTCGCATTACATGCCCTGCCCAAGCCCATTTCTTTTTCTTGAGTTCCACTAGGATGTCATTAACCAGGGATTTTCCCTCATTCAGTCTACCGGCTTCCGGTCTCTTAGCGTTACACCTATCATTTTTTTTTTCCATGGCTTCCAAGGAGCTTTTAGAAGATAAGAAACGTTTGTCCTTAGAACAGTCTTATAAGTGCGGTCGACAGTGTGGTAAACCCCACCTAATCACATTGCTACCTGATTACTTATTTTAATGGTTATTTCATGTCTCCAATGTGACGCAGTGTTTGAAAGCGGACAGCAGACATGAGCTAAAATTTGGCTTGATATTCATGCATCTTCATTTTCACCCAGTATTCATTTGCCTACCTAAATCTTATTTGCTGGCAAATCAAGTTTATCATTTACTGCAGAGGAAATAGTAGCTACCTACCTAACTATACATTTATTTTCACAGGCCTATCTGCTCCACGGACCTGGAACTTCTGAATCCTAAGCTCGCGTAACTATCAGTACCTTCTGAAACGTATAGTTCTTCTTTGACGTCTGTGATGCTCATACATAAATAAAATTCTCTGATTTAACATCCTTATTCTGGTTCGTCAAATTTTCCCGAAAGTCGTAATTAAATGTACCTTTTGAGCCATGGTTTTCCTACAAGGCTGCTGTGTAGGCATCCGATTGTACATGAGTTGTATTGTGGAGCCTTTGATAAAAAAGTAGACTTCCACACTGTACCTATGCCTACACACCTGGACAAAAAAAAAATGATGCGGAACAAATGCGAAAATCCTTCCTCAGTGACTGTAATTGTTCAGTTTAACGAAGAGATAATGTTTCGCTTACAGGGCGGACATCTGATCTTCCTGGAGCATGTGGCCTATCCAAGGGACACATGGCAACGACTCCTGCAGCATGCAATGACTCCACTCTGGACGATCTTCTGTTGCAACTGCCACCTCAACAGGGAATCAGAAAAGCTTATCGAGTCTGTGGGTTTCTCTCAAGTCACGATCCGCTACGTTCATGTGCCACTGGGGATTGTCATAAATCATCAGGCTTATGGAATAGCCGTTGCGTGAGTGAGCTAATCAGTTGAATATGTATTTCCAGACAGTCTGTGCGTGGCGCCATACAGTCATCTCGCTTTATCTTGATATGTCGCTAAGCTGTTAATATAAGTGCGTGTTTCACGTTTAAGGGTTGCATTTACGTGATTGAATAAACTAGGTACAGCAGTGAGTTGTGTGCATGACGGTAACTAGGCAATCGCGGCATACCGCTACCTGGATTAAATTACTTTTCTTCAGCCTTTTATCTATAGTACGTGTCTGCAAATCCCGCAAAAGAAACTGACAGGTTCGTAGAACGGATTCACAGCGGTGGCCGCCCAGAACAAAATAGGGTACGCGCTCTAACGCGAGGCTGTCTCTGCTAACTAAAATGTGCGCAACAAACCACGTGGTAGCTTTTGATTGTCCGACAGGCGCGTTGCGTTTTTTTTTTCAAACTTTAGAGTGGAAGTGCAGCAGGGGGCGGCTATGAGGCAGGTGGGCGGATGAGTTTAGAACGGTTACGGGGGTAAGGTGGCCGCAGCTGGCACTGGAGAGGATTAATTGGATTCGTAGAGGAGAAGGTTTCTACAGAGGACGCAGGCTTATTCTTATTATGAAACACATCGAAACAGTGGTTTTTCTTGCTTTCCGCCTTGACACTTTTAACCAGATAGTGCACTGAAGTTTCCGTATTTACTCTCCCCTTTAATCGTAGTTACACTCAATTTATTTTCGCACAATCTTAAACTCGTTCTTCCAGAGCCGAGTGTTGCTGTCAGGCTTTGTACTTTAACAATTTCGTGTGTTTGTTAACTGTACGTGCTGAGGAGCTCCTGTTAAGAACGCTGGGTAGTTTGTGAGGCAGAAGCAGGGCTCTGCGAAATCAACGAAGATGGGTAGCAAGAGCTCCTGGCAGCCCTACTTCACCCGCTAACCAGGCAACAATCATTAATTCATTTTGAGCCTCTCCCACCTCCATCAATCTGTGATGGTTGGATCACCACGAAGTCTCTCAGCACAACGCCCATCTCGCGAACCACATCTTATGTATTATTGGCGTCCTAATAAAGTATTTCACTCTCTCTCGGCGCCTTGGCATCCTTTATGCGTCAACATTACAACCCCCATATTGTCTATCTGTAAGTTTGAAGCCTCGGCTAGCAGGTGGCAAAGTGTAGAGAGGAAAATGTCCTCTCCACAAGCAGAAAAGAGGGAAAAATGGAGAGAGCTAGAAGACGAAGAGAGGGCGGAAGGTAATGGTAGGTGGGAGTGGAGAGGAAATACTCAGCGTACCACTGTAATTTCCGGGTTAGATCAGGAGAGAGGAGCGTCACATGGTGATTTACGGACTGAATCATGCCACCCGCTGAAACCGTCAGCAGCAGCGGCTGATTTTTCCGGTTTGAACACTAATGATAACGGATACTTTTCTGCATGAAATGAATTGATCGTGTAAAATTTATTGTTTTTTTTAAAGGAGTTCCACCTCAACTTTTGGTGGGGACAGGAATACAAAACAGAGCGGAAGACAGTAGGTGAGAAGAAACAGGTCTGAGCAGTGACTATAAGTGGCCTGTTTTTCATTATCCCTTCCAGGCACGCATTATGTACTACCATGGAGATAAATTTAAAAAGTTGTGCGCATATATTTCCAACAACCTGTTAAATAAAAATAACATCAGTCTACTTTCTAGAAACGCCTTTTGAGCAAATTGCTCCAGAGTGCGAGAATATGCTTGCTGAGGTAACTGACACAAATGATATGGTACACCTGTTGGAGAGCTTTGTTCCTTAAAGCCGATATTGTCATGAAGCCTTCGAGCTGCCGTCAGTCGCACACACTAAGCGGGCGACTCTAGATTCTTCGACATGATCGCTCGCCTTGAAAGGCGCCGCACATAGATGTATAAGCTACAACTAGCCCCTCTTTTTCAGATAATGTTGCAATTTTAAAGCTCTTAAGACTGACATTATGCGGTGTGCTCATTATGCAGCGTGCATTTCATGCGCAATACGTTTTCCTCACAGCAACGACGCCTGGCGAAGCTGTCTCAGCATTTTGTCGGTTTTTACGCTTACTTCTATTTGCATACTTTTTCTTCTTGGAACAAAAAAAAAGTTCGCAGTGCACCTAGCGCTGTCATCAGTATATACGGATAAAAGTTTCTTCAACCTAGAGCTAATGTGCTTTGACTTCTTGTCACTTGAAGGCGCCACTGTGTTCACGTGGTCCTATGGCACGGCAAACTGCTCCGCAGCGGCGGGCGTTTCTTTTTTCTTTTTTTGACGTCGGACGTCGAGTGCGCGCCGCCGGCCTACAATCGCCGACGTTAACATTCTTCATGCATCCCGGCCATTAGGCCTTGGCGATGAGTTCGGCTTCCGTGGCCCCCTTGTGACCGTCGTGTGCGGCAGAGTGAAGGAAGAATCATTAGCTACGCTCGGTTGGTGCTCACTAGCTCAAAGCGCTTTCAGTTGTACTGAGCCCCTTAAAGAAAAAAGGGAAACTTTGTCATGGACTCCCTATTTAAGCCGTGGAATGGAGGACAGCACAAATGATTGCGATGAAAGGGGATATTATTCTCTCTGGTTCGTGTTTTCGTGGTCTGTGAAACAGGGTGCTAGGGAACTAATTCCGGAAAGGTCGTTTCGAGCCGGAGACTAAACTACAGTGGTAATAGAATAAGTGATGCACTTTCGAACGCACTGGGCGCGTGTAGGATAACTGGCGTCAAAATCAGAAAATTTGGTCATCGGAATAGTTTGTTTCCCACTTCCCCCCATCATCCAGGTGCCGTAGTTCTCTGCATTCTTTCGTAACAGCATGAACAGCTAGGTTTCGCTGTCTGCTGCGGGGTCGGTGGCAAGAAATGCAATGACACATAATGTCGTGATATCAGACATCAAGTCACTCACGCAAGTGACCATATCAAATTAAATGAACTTCGAGTCTTTATTTTCGTTTTAAGGATTCCTGAAATCGTGCCTACCAGGAGTCAAAACTATTTGCCGGTGCAGCGTTCAATCAGAGCAAAATAGTTCCAGTTTTATTTGTAATTTATTCTTATACAGTGCCCGCAATATCAGTTGCGGACAGAGCCATAACATGCACGCACACACGGCTACCTAAAATGATGAGAGAAGATAAGCTATCAGGCTCAAAACGAGAGAAGACTGATCTTGCACTGTAACAAAACTATGCCTTAATGAATGGAAGGGGCGCAGGATCCCCTAGACGGCTACCCACCGTCTTTCTAAGATGATGTGAGGATTCGGCAAAGTTATGCCGGTCGACTTGTGATGCATGTGTGCCTATCTGGGATTAAGGAAGGAGTTCACGGATGGAAAGGCTCTTTGAATTAGAACAATGATATATTGATAACAGTTAGTTTAAGCTTACAGTAACTAGAACAGCACCGGCTACAACAAAAAAAAAGAAAGCTCGCGACGGAAGGCAATTTAATAACAAAAGAGGATAACGACTTAGCACATACAACCAAGAAAAAGGCTACGCGGTATTGGAAAGCAGTGATTCAAATTATTACCATTGCTAGCGGAAAGCTACAGCAGAATTTCAATGAAAATATAAATATTGGCATTGGTTGGCAAGGGTGGAAATATTCTTCAAGCGAATAGTGTGCGGAATGTGCTGCTACTTTGAAGTAGCAGCGAAGCTTCGTGGTTGGTGATAGCAGCGGCGGACGTACGCGATAACCGGATTGGAGCGGACAGATACATAAGGGCTGGACGTCGCCACATAGCTTCACTGGCCGGGACGGTGGCCTCCCGTTTTAACGCGTCTTCGAGGAGTGCGAGGTCATTATCCGTGGCCGAACATAAATTAAACATCCACCGGAAGCTTGGCGCGGACACAGTGATGTACTAATGTATAATTACGAAGTCTTACAGGTCTTTACTAGAGTTAGGTGTTGAGCTAGTTGGATTTCTGACAAGCGCTGGTGTTTGTCTTACGTTCTATGTGTATCCTGTCCTGGTTGCGTTAAAAATGTATACTTTTAGAGGTCGTGGTTGCGAGGGCAATACAGATGCGCTTTCTTTTAAACTTTTTTCAGAATGGTCCGAGGTCATTATCTCTGGCATTTTTTTTTTTAGCCCTTGCGTGATTAACCTTCCGCCGAAAGCTCGGCTCGTACGCAGTGAAGCCGAAATGTAATCTTGAAGCCAAGAAGGCAACTTGTGACACCCAATTTTTCCTCGAATCACATTCTTGTTACTTTTTTCTTTAGAGAGTTGGGGAATCATGCGGCATTACAAAATACCAGCTCGTTGATCACGAAACTTCAGGTGGCAAATCAGAGTACACCTCACTATTTACATGCGCCTATACTATAGCAGTACAGCTGCCTTCGTGATAAGTATACAAGGTTTACAACTGAGAATTCAGACGAGCATCGGTTTGCTTCATACGCTCTTAAACATTAGCTGCCGGTTTCTGGCAGTGAGTGACGATCATGTTGTAGGTGTAGGTTATATGGCCAGACCCGGTTGTCGATGCCTCAAAAATTACTGACCTCATGACGTCCAAGAATGCGTGGCGCTTTCGAGCTGGAATCCTGGCGTCCATCCTGAACAGCGGGATATAGAGATCTGCAGGAAGCAAAGAGGCACAGAGGACAGGTCGCGCTCCAGGTCTGCCAACACCCGGTACTGTATTATGTTACCGACCGGGACGCAATTTTCTTTAGCAAAACATTTCCAATAAGATGCGAGACTGCTGTCAGCAAAGCCCACAGAGCAATGCAGCAATTTCTGCTGTATTATGCTAGCTACGCAAGTGCGTCGAAACTCCCTTCGATGGAAACATTATAATGTGGATATTTCTAAACTTTGTACTTGAAGATGACTTTGGAGATAAAGAACTATCACTGCCATATTTGACAGTCGGTCACTTAGGCTGCATGACATAGTTTCAGCCCTGATCTCTCCTTGCAGGATCGTTAGAAATATTTACGCCAAGCTTTAAGACAATCCTCCAGGAAGAATTTTTTTTCCTGCGTAGGGTTCGAGGCCTTGTCAGGCTTCAACAAACTTTAGCATTTGTTCCTGCATAAGGCTGTGTATACTGTGTGCGGCTGAAACTAAATAAATGAATAAATTAAACGGATTCTTGTATCGAGCAGGCATTTTACTTGAATACGCTATCATAGAAGCAGTAATTGCACAGCCGTCGTTATCCTCATCATAATAATAATAACTTTCGTCATCAGTATAACTACAGGGCAGAGATATCTCCCATATCTATCCAAATAATCATGTCCTGTGGCCACCCTAACCTGGCAAACTTCTCCACCTAACTTTCTGTCGCCCCCTGCTAAGCTTGCCGTCTCTTGCAATCCACTCCGTTACCCTTAAGGACCAGCGGTTATCTTGCCTTCGAAATGCATGCCCTACCCAAGCCCATTTTTTTCCTTTTGATTTCGACTAGGACGTGAGTAACCGGCGTTTGTTCTCTGACCCACTCTGCTCTCTTCCGGTCTCTTAACGTTACGCCTGCCGTTTTCCTCTCGCTAGCTTGATGTGCTGTCCACAACTTAAGGTGAACACCTTCCGTTAGCCTCCACGTTTTTGACCATCGGTGTGTACAGGTAAGATACAGGCGTATACTTTAATTTTGAAGGATTTTTGTAAACGGCTATTCATAATCTGAGAGTGCCTGTAAATTTCACTTCACTTCATTCTTGTTTTCCTGGGTATTTCACTCTTGTGGTCCGAATGTGCGGTCACTACCTGCCCCAAGTGCAGTCTTCTCTTACCACTTGCAATGCTTCGCGGCCTGTCGTAAATTGTTGTTCCGATCTTAGACTGCTGGACATTATTACTTTAGCTTTCTGGAAACTAATTTTTAGGCCCACAGTTTGCTTTGCATGTCTAGGTCCTAGATCATGCCTTGAAATTCGTTCCCTGAAATAGTCATTAAGGCAAAGTCGTATGTGAATCGCAGAGTACCAATTTTTTCGCCGTTAACGTTTACTGTCAACTCTCCCCAATCCAGATATCTGAATGCTACCTGTAAGCACGGGGTGAACAGAGCAGAAGACATCGTGTTTTCTTGCCTGACACCGTTACTAATTTTGATTTTATTTCGTTCTCAATGGGGCACCATGCTTGCGATGGAGCCGCTGTGCTTCCGAGCATTATTACATATGCCTCTCCGACACCTTTGTTCCGCGAGGCGTGCATAACTGCTTTAACCCGTCGTTATAAGCCTGTCCGAAAGGAAAACTGGATGCTGACAGGTTGCATTGGCATCTATATTTCGGAGCGATGTCTGCGCGAGATGCAGTATTATCATGGAATTACTGGATAATATGCCGTTTCGCGTTACCTCCTCTTCATTAAAATGATGAAGTTGGCATGCTGCAAGAGTTGCGTCTCGTAACGTTATGTGTGTAACCCGGACGCACCCAACACATGCGAACATTGGGCGGGTGGGCGCTCGCGGGTAAGACGAGGACGTACTGTTTACAGTTCTGGAAACATTAGCCTGGTAAACTAGTTAAAAAGAACTTCAGATGACGATGACAGATGTGATTGGTAGCCAACCACAAGAAACTCGCTCGTGTACGTCCAAATAGCAAGTGATTTTTAGTGTGTCCAGAAGGGGCTAACCCGCCGAACCAATCATCCACTTACACCCTCACGCCACACACACACAGATGATCTGCAGATGCTGCATATTTTCCATAAGAACGCGTCTAGTAAACGATTGAGATCATAAGGGGCTCTTCAGACCAAGAAAATGTGTGAATTCGTGGCACTTTATCGCTAAAAAGGGCGCCAAATTGAATGAGGAACATCACAGCTGTGCACCCGGGTCCATAGGCGGCTAGGCTGTTTTCGAATAGTGACTGCCACTTCCGTTTGTGCCTGACGAAAGATGGCTACACCAGCTGCTTACAGATTTATTTACACCGAACCTGAATTGCACGCCTGCTTGTTACCCTTTCTAACGCCACCTCATTGTTATAAATCTCTGCTCTTTTAGGCATACGGCACAAAAAACAGTGGTGATAGTGGTTTATGAGGGTTCAACGTCCTGAAGCAAATCAGGCTATCAGGGACGCCGTAGTGAAGGGCTCCGGAAATTTCCACCACCTGGCGTTTTCTAACGTGCTCTGACATCGTAAAGCACACGGGCGTCCCCCATCGAAATTCGACCGCCGGGGCCGGGATCGAACCCGCGTCTTTCGGGTCAGCAGCCGAGTACCATAACCACGGAGCCACCGCGGTGGCTTGGTGGTGATAAGATGTTCAAAGGTTTAATGCGGAGAAGCTCAGTGCACGGATATCAATTAGTGCTTTTTCTACAATCGGCTTCATATTGAACGCTTGCAGTTGGTAAAACAACGTTTCAGGAAAGGTGGCACTGTGGCGCGATCGTAGAACGCATAGATCTGCAACTATTCGTCTTCTTCGCAATCGCAGGGGAAAAAATATCGATAACTTGCTGGGGGTGGGGGTGGAGTAGGGACGGTGCTGAAGACTACAGTTTAAGGCGATGCCAGGCAGAAAGAACCACTGACGGCTAGGAGTTGTGTACACTCACCTAGTCGACCCTGATTCACTGGTGAGTCCGGCTACTGTGGCTCCGAATGCACGCAGAACCCTATGCATGACGCGACACATTAGACACACACAAGCACTGCCTACGCCTAGTGCTGAAAAATGTCGTGTGCCGCTACTTGAAATAAGAATTTCCAGCTCTTAATGCAGACTGAGGCCAAAAGTACCGATCCGGACGGGAGCAAAGCTAGCCTTGTGACCGACGTAAGTCGTGTAATGAATACTGTAGCTGGTTCGCACATTTTCTTGCTGTGTTTTCCTTCTTGCTAAAGGGGGAAATATGTACCAACTCTCCAAGCTTTTTTCTCTCATCTGCCTACATGCCCATATATACGGAATTGGTCATTCTCTAGTTTACAGTCATGTATCCCAGGAAGTCTTCATACCACTCCTAGCGCAGTGGAGCAGTGGTTAAGCTATGCGCCGGCAGGTGGCTGTCGGTGGGGCTTGTGAATCTCAGGTGGCTCTCTCCTGGCATCCTCTCGCCACGTTGGGCCGTTTGCTCACGATCCGGCTGGAAGGTTTCCACCTGACACGATGGGCAGGCTTTCATGACGTCACAAGGTCATTCGACCTGTGTGGCAGGAACGCCACCTGCTTTTTCGCTCAGATGTCCAACTAATTTATGTACTGTACTGTTGCCTGACCGGTTCCGGGGCCGCCGAGTCTTCTTTCGAGGCACGGTTAGTAAGACATCTGGGTTCTGGCGTGCGCGCGCTCACAACCGCTTACATACTCGCTGACGGGCATCTTTCTAGTTTCTTAAACATCAGCAGGTGTGCTACGCTAAGTTAGATAGATAGATAGATATGTTTATTTGAGTGTGCCTCAACAGCCAAGTGGCCTAAACGAGCGCACACTAGGTCAGATACATCAAAAACACCACTTCAAAAGATTTAAAAGCAGGCACGAAAACAACAATTAGGCAAATATGTCCATGTCATTAAACGTTTTGTTATATAAGATTTGTAAACGAGTCATTGGACAGATGGCGTGCAAATCGGGATAAAATGTGTCGAAACATTTTGCAGCTTTTGCATGCGGCACACGAAAATTCAGCGACATCAGTAAGGTCCCACAGTTAATGTAACCGCGCACGACGTTTTGCAGAAACTGCATGTCACGTATGCGTCGCCTGTCGCCAAGGGTAGACATTTTGAGGTCTGCCAAGAGAGAATCATAGTCGTAGAAACGACGGCGACCAATATATCTATCATAATAGATGCGTATGAACTTACGCTGGACATTTTCAATTTTCGTGCAATAGGCGACAGATACGCTATTCCAGGCTACTGACGCGAACTCAAGACGCGGTCTCACAAGGGCACAGTATAGAGTGCGTAGACATTCGTGCCGTCGAAATTTTTTGTTAATCTAGAGATAAGACCAATATGCCTCAATGCGCGTAACACAATTGAATTTACATGCACTCTAAAATCAAGCTTTGAATCAACAACAACACCAAGGTCTCGTACATGGGCCACGCGAGAAATCTCACCCGCCAAAAGTGTGTAATCAAACGTAACTGTGTCGCGTTTCCTAGTTAGAGACAGGACGGAAGTCTTCTTAATATTCAGTTTTAAGCGATTCATCAAACACCAATTCTCAACGTTGTTAACGTCAGCTTGCAATTGGCGGCAGTCCTCAATATCTCCAATATTACGGAATAATTTGAAATCATCTGCGAAGAGCAAAATTCTCGAGTTCTTGACATGTAACGGCAAATCATTAATAAACACTAAAAACAACAGCGGTCCTAAGTTGGAGCCCTGAGGCACTCCCGAAGATGACAGAAATTCGTTGGACACACAGCCGGAAAATCGTACCATGTTACGGCGGCTGGCAATAAATATTAATTTGCAAGACGCTGCTTGTCCGGCGCCTTCACGGTTCTATTTTTGTCGAAACGTGCGTCTCACTTAACGTAAGTTGATGAGATATACATAAATTCGATATAACTATTTGCCGCTATGCTGAGCACGTGCTGTTTGCATAAACGCAGCATAAAATGAATGACGGCGCCCAGTAGTTTTTAATAAGTTTGTGTGAACTGAAACGACATTTAATCTTTCTTCTGGTCGGCGCCGTTTATTTTCCCTAATCTACAATCCCGGCAGACGGGCTTTCATGAAGCTCCTTATTTGAAATATATCAAAACACCGCAATAGTTGCTCAGGTCGGATGGTACGTGAACCGCTCTGAACTCACCGAGACACGTTTCTACGCTGGGAAGCGTCCACTGGCTGCAGAATGTGTGGCAGTCCACGAGCTTCAGGCTGGTAGCAGAAACATCGCTTCTCTCTTGGGCGATCACCTCCTGCTCGAGAACAGGTCGGTCGAAGCAGAAACTTGCCGTGAACGTCGCGCTCAGGTCCTGCATCAGGAGAACGGGTTCGGGAAGACCTATATCGACAGCCACTACCTATAGCAATCGCGTGGGGCTTGCGACCAGACGAAAGAACAGCGGGAATAACCGCCTCTTTACATGCTTCTTGCAGACACACTTTTTTCCTTGACAAAAAACAAAAACGAGCAAAAATAACCAGGAACGCATTTGCTAAGCTTTTCAGTTAAGAGTGCAGAAAATAAAAACAGTTGTGAGGTCAATACAATTGTTAGTGTGTGCATGACCCCGGGGTCTTGGCTAACATTTACAACGTGCGTCAAATGTTCTCAGGCCATAGGATCTGCTCATTCGCCATTTTGTTGACCATTTGCGACACCCCGAAGCCTAAAAGTCTCTCTAGGGGGCAGGGGAACTCTCAATCCCTTGTGTAAGAACCTTGGTAGATTCATATGTGTCTTGAAGGCCAGAATATTATGCTTAAAAGCAGACTGTGGCCTGCAATGTTCTGAAGCGTCCGATAGATTCCCAAGGCGAAGACTGGTTGAAATATTTCTAATAATTTTATAGCTCCTGCAAGTTCTGAGCTTGAATACGCGCTAGTAAAGCAGCTAGAAAGGATGAACTAGAAAACCGAAAAGAAATAAAAATTATGCCACGTGAAGTCTGTCATGCCTTATCCCTGTTGCTGGCAGCGTCGTTGAAGACAACTTTATAAGTGTTTTGTGCACAAATCCGTTTTCAACAACGTTGGGGTATTGAGCGAACAGTTTCGTGAAAACTGTTCAAACTTTTTGCAATTTATCAATAAAAAATGGTGCCAGCTAAGTTTTTGAAGCCCTCGGGTCCTGGACAGTAGGGTTCTTCGATAAAATCCATCGTTTCTGTAGTGCTTGCTGTCACACTAAAAAAACTCATGGAATTTTTCACCAATCTACACTGCCGTATGCGTGTAGTAACCCACTTAGTGGTTGTTAAAGTTGTTATTAGTGGTTATAATGAAATTAGGTGCTAAATGTAGACTTAGGTTCACAAAAAATTTAAAACCATTAAAATATTAAAACACTAAAATATTTTAAACATTGACGCTACGACTGAAATCGAAGCTATTTTTTTAGCGGGAGATGTAGGTGCACGGAGAGAAGTGAGAGCGTTAAGCTATAGAACAAAACTGCCTTGTGCGGCAATAATGACACTGCGGTTAGAAATTCTACTGTCTGCTCATGCTTTGTCATTGGTATGCACGCTTTCCTCGTTATGGCAGAAGAGTAACTTAAAGCTACTGGTACCGTGTAGCTCATACACGTGAATACAGCACTCACAGGCACGTAAGACTTCCATTCTGGCTTCTGATATATGCGGTGCGACACGTCCGTAATTCCGGTCCTGGTGAAGCACTTTCCGCCTTCCTTCAGCAGCCGATAGAAGTTGCGATATCCCGTCCTCAGGCTGAACCCAAAGTGGAATGTCAGCAACGCCCATATTTGAGCTCAGTGGCTTAAGGGTTGCTGTGCTCTTTGTCGAGAAACTGGAATGTCACATCGGGACGCCAGTAATGGCGTCGGGCGTAGTCCAGCATGTCCCATGCATTGTCCACGGCGACGATGCGTCGTGGAAGCAACTGGTCAAAAAGGAAGTTTCCCGGCCCGCAGCCCCCGTCAAGATGCTGGCTGCGATTGTTGGTTGCTCGCGTTAAGTGTATGCTGTCCAGGGCTTGGAGGCTGTCGCGATAGGTGTGCGCTTTTATTAGGGTGAGGGCTTCTGGGTCTAGACCGGTGCTCCTGTATTTCGTTCCATCAGTACGGCGTCTGGATTCAAGAAGGCACTGCGTGTAAAAGCTTGTGATTATATTTCAGCCAGTCCTAATGCAAACTGGGCCACGTTAACGCATATTTTAAATCTGAATTTCTTTCGGTGCTTTATGTGGTTCGCCAGTTTACAAGCGACACCTTGGCTCTGGCATCGCAAGTATTTGTGCGATACCCTTTATTTGTGTGTCCCTTTAGTTGTGCGTAAACAGAATTTGTGGCTGTATTTGTGACCCCCATATTCTGAATACTGCGCAGTCACATTGATCTTTGTGCATCGGATACAAGAAGCTCGCTTGGAAGACAGCGTGACGTTTTACAAAGACTTCTGGATGCTTCAATGTAGTCATTTTACTGGCAGACGATACGTCTGGAACGATACGACTTGTGTCGTCGTTCAGTGGCTGTTTTGTGAACAATAACCGAAAATAAAAGGAAAAATATTGGGACAAAAATAACACACTTTGCTTGAGAAGGAACATATAATATGTTACAACAATTACCAAGCCAAGAAAGCATAGGCGCACCAAAAGAAATAAAAATGGCCTTATTATGGAAGTCACATGCCACAGGAAAGCATTAGTGCACTTTATGAGTCTCGCGACACAATGAATACATTCATTCATCAATTACACGTCAACGTTACCTAAAGCGTCACTGCACAAAACAGGCGCATGAAGCAAAAAACAGTATTATTTGAGACACAGTGCAATACTTAATTCCAAACATGTAATTATGCTACGCACCAAGTGCTGCGCGCGAAATTAAAACTGCGTAATCGCACCCGACGCTACCACGCACATTTAGGTTACCTTCGCCCTGTGCCCTGTTTCGACGACGCCGAGCAGACGGCTGGCAATCCGAAGGTCGAACAGGCAGGTTCTGGGACGGCACTGCAGTCGCGTAGAAGCCAGCGCCTTTTCCACTCTGTCAGCAATCAACCTTCGTTAGCTCCAAGAGAGACATGCGCGGACGTAAATGCGCACGGCAGCTTTGGCCGCTACTCACCGAATAGTTTAGCACCCACTCCATAGAAGAAACCTTGTTCGCTCAAATGTTTGCTGCACACACGAGAATGTGCTCTCGCATCTTTTCCCATTCGCAGCTAGATTAACCAGGCTCCTCGCAGCTTAATTCCTGTCTTTCGGGTAGAAGTGGAAGCTTACGCCTGGTTTCTCCGCGTAAGTCGGTCATTGAGGCACAGAGCAGTAAGCGACAATGGCGAAAGCTTAAAGTGTAGCTTTTAGAACGCATAAATTCAACCGATAATCCGCTTCTGCAACAGCGAGAGGAGACCCGTGATCCCACTTGCGGCGCAAGGTCGACGCTAGCGCTATTCGCTCCAGTGGTGGAGCTCACGCCCAATAGTGAGGGCGGCGGAAAGGGGGTACATTGCAGTCAGAAAACGCGCCTACTTGTTCCCGGGCGGCGCCACAGAGGTTGCGGCTGTTTTGCTGCAGGCATGTGGCGTGGAATCGTGAGGGCGTGCGTCGCTGGTTCTTTGTGCATTTCAAATAGGTCGGAGGCTGATATGCTTCGTGGTTTGGTGGTGGCCGGGAGTTCTACTTAAATGCTTGCGCAACGTGCGTATCTAGGCCGTTTCCTCGATAACTCGAGCCCGAGAGTTTGGCGGTAGTGTGGATGTGTTGTGCGTCTGTTCTGTCAAAGTGGTGCTGATTAAACTTATGGTTAGAAGGCGTGGAGACTTGTTCGCGACCCATCCGTACTGGTGCTAAACTCCTGCACTCAAAGTAGCAAGGAAATGTACTCCCCGCATTGCAGGTGGCGGATCTGACTGGGAGAACGCCATTCCCCTGAGGTTTAATAATAATAATTGGTTTTTTAGGGAAAGGAAATGGCGCTGTATCTGTCTCATATATCGCTGGACACCTGAACCGCGCCTTAAGGGAAGGGATAAAGGAGAGAGTGAAAGAAGAAAGGAAGAAAGAGGTGCCGTAGTGGAGGGCTCCGGAATAATTTCGACCACCTGGGGATCTTTAACGTGCACTGACATCGCACAGCACGCGGGCGCCTTAGCGTTTCGCCTCCATCGAAAGGCAGCCGCCGCGGTCGGGTTCGAACCCGGGAACTCCGGATCAGTAGCCGACGTTTGAATACTTTTTCTACGCCACCAAATATTTAACATTTAAAGGCATTTGGTCTAAAGTGGTTATGCAGGAGTATGCAAAGCAACTGAAGCCACACACAATATGGCTGTCCTTGTACCAGCTCCCCCCTGTCGTTCATGACATGTTGGCTACTATGAATTCACCGCGTGCGAGCAGTATGTGTAGTAAACTGTCGCAGCTCGGAAATTTATATATTAAGCTGGCGCAACATACTTTCGGAAAAGTGCTTGCAAAAACTAGTGTACTAAAACGCAAACGTATTAGGGGGTCCACAAGCAAGTATTTCACTACCCAGCAGCATTGTATGTGACGAGTTGACCTCATGAAATCTATGCGTCAATTGTAATGTATTGTAGATGTTCGTAAGAAACTTTTGCAAGGTTATTGATTTTGGGCATAAATATAATAGTGCGAAAGCACTCATGCGCTCACCAACACCGACCAAGTGTCTCGTAACATCTTGTTTGTGCCGATATGTGGCAACACCGATGCCATGTTATGTTAAAAAAAGCTAACACATAGATACCTCGAAAATTGGGCATGGCCAACCATGAATTTGAACATGCCTAGCAGGATGGCGGCTTCCAAATTTGGCCCTGCCAATTTCCAAAATTTGACCGGGGACACCTCTAATATTTAACCAAGCCCGATTTGGGTCAAAACTGATGTCGAATCATAACTGACCGTGCCTAACACGATGGTGACCTCTAAATTTGGCCCTGGCTGTTCCCAGAATTTAGCCCGGGCCACCCTCGAATTTTGACCATAGCCGATTTGGACCAAAATTGATGCCCAACCTTAATTGACTATGTCCAACAGGATGGTGGCCTCCAGATATGACTCCAGCCATTTACAAAAATTGGTGCTGCTCATCCACGAAATTTGAACTTGGCCGGACTGTGCTGAAAAACTAATGCTTTCTGACTGTATTCAGTTCAATCATGTTAAATGCCTTACAATTTTTTGGTTAATTCTACGTTACAATATAAATATAGGCAGTGAACCATTACTGGGTTTTGATACTTTAGAAATTTTCTTAATTTATAAAAAGTCGTGTAAATTTTTTTCCAGTGTTTCATGACTTCTAAAAATGCTGCATCTCTACTAATTGCTAAATAGTTATGGTGGAATTTTGCAGATTAACTGTGCACCTCGGGAAATTCCAGAGCAGGAAGTCTAAAATGTCTCTTCGTGTATGAGGGGCAAGACAGGGGCAATATATGCATTCTGTGCATTGATACTGATTTCAGTGGGGTACCACGACAGCGGCCGGAGCTTAAGCCCATAGTGTATGCGCAGATTGAGGCAAACTGAAAACCTGCTTTTCTTCAGCGACTTCGCATCGATCGTTACAGTTCCTTCATATTTCCGCTTGATGAAGTAGATATGTCATTTTCAAAAAAAATATTCACAACTTTGTCATTTCTTCCCGAGTACAATATTTGCTACCTATTCTGGAAACAAACCACTTAGCAGATGCGTACCATTAAAGATCGTACACCACCCTTGTCTCTTTTCTTATTTCACTAACAAAGAGTATAATGTAACCAAAATGCCACATGAAGATACTTAGGGTTAAAGCCGAAATTGTGCCTAATTCAATTCTTAACCTCAGACAACAAGCACTAAAACATCGTTTCAGGAACGACCAGCCACGTACAGTTGTGCACAGTGTTGCTTAGAGCGCTCGAGCCTCTGCTCTGTTGACAAAAAAATTTGCCCCCGAGTATAGGCCTTACTAATGAGTGCTCCCTGGGTGTCGTCATATTGCTCGCTGGGCTGTTGTATGCACGCCGCGCTACTGCGGTGGAAATGGCAGCAGAACCGGTTTGTAACAGCCTTTGGGGGGGGGGGGGGGGGGCGGTTCGACATCTTATTCATTATTAAGCCTAAGCTGTGCATGACTACGTTTGTGGTTTCGTGTCATCACGAGCTTGCCATCACAATAACGGTCTAAAGAATTGAGTTATAAGAAAATGAATGGTTGCTTTATATTAAGCTTCAAAACATCTCGCAGGGGAATTCGTGAGGGGCATGTGGGGTAACTAGTTAATTAATAAGAGCAGAAAATTCCCAAAAACTGGGCGGGGTTAAAGAAGAAGTGGCGCCAAATTTGAAAAAAAAACGTAAGTGGGCGGAGCTAAAGCGTGGCGTCAAATTTGAGAAACCGGAAGTGTGGACGAAGCGAAGCGTGGCGCTAACTTCGAAAACGAAGCGTCGCGCTAAATTTTAATAAGACTCAAAATGGGCAATGATGGAACTTGATTAATTTAATCAAAAAGAGCCAAAGAGGGGCGAGAACGCGTGAATACTTAGCATTCCTCCAATGCGGGTGCCGCAGTGATCTCATAATTTTAATACTGCACTATTCATTAAGGAAAACAATCCAAATCAAATGATATGCACGGCCAATCAAGCATTACAGTCCATTAAGCATTGGTTTGAAAACAAAATCCTCTGAGTAAATGCACAAAAAAACGCAAGGAATATTCCTTCGCACAAGAAACACCGCTGTAGCTCTCACAGAAAAACTATTCCTAGCACATAATGAAATTGTGCTACAAATTCACATTAAATCACTTGGTGTCTTCTCAAAAAACCTAACCTGGGATAAGCATATTTAACACGTTTCTTTCAAACTAAATAAAATTACGGGAATATTAAACAGTAACCAGCGTACACTACCAACGACAGCGAAAAGGGAGGTATACGATGGAATATTTTTATCCACACTTATTTGTGGTCATCTTGTACGGGACATCACATCTAAATAAAATGTTCATAAATTGACAGCACGTCAGAAACGCGCAATCAGAGCCATTGAGAATATCTCATACCGGGATCGTACGTCCGATTACTTTGCTTCCTATGGCATACTTCCTGTTGAGCCCATATACTCATTCCGCCCTGTGTTAAAAACAAGGCGGCTGTTCGCACGCTGCAGAATAACTATATAATTCAACTTTCGCCGCACTACATGTGAGAATCAATCGTTTTCGTTCCGCATCGCTGCCCTCCTGAACGCTCTTGCTCGCGTGGGTGTCGGTGCGAACACAAAATCTGCTTGCTCACCTTTCACGAAATTTAAACGTAATGGATCCGCTTTCTGGTAGATGCCGAACCAATGTTTCCATTGCCGTTCATTGTCTCTTGCTGCGCTAAACCCACCTGTCTGATTCATATCCGTTTCAGTTTCTTTATATTGTTCAGGTGATACTTTGTAGTAATTATGTCGTTTTTGGGTACACTAAGTTTTGTTAACTCCGTACTTTTATAGCGAAAGCTTTACTACGCCAGCCAGCTAGCCATTTCGGCTCGTCGCGCACTTCAGCCGTGTGCCGCATGCCGTGGCCGACGAACGACCTTGAGTCGCCGTTGCCTAGCAACGCCGCAGTCGCGCTCCAACAAATGGCGCCGCCGTCGGCGCCGCTGCTGTTGCTGCTCGCTCCACCAGATGTGCTCCGCTGGGGCCAAGGGAGAGGAGGTGTCGCCTCGCGGGCGGTACATATATATGCTCTTCACCTCAGTGTATTGTAGTCGTTATGGAGAGCGCCAAAGAGACGCAACAACGACAGAACAAGCGAGGAAGAGACAACGCGCTCAAGAGACTGCAGAAGAATGCGCCGCACGACTCGAGAAGCGTCGTGCCGAAGATGCGGCTAGAAGTCGTGCCACGTCTCGGAGTGACTCTTCAACTACGGAAGAGACCGGTTTGAGTTCTCGAGAGCGCCGGAATGAGACGCTGCGTAGAAGACGTGCCGAGGAAACGAAGCTTTCGCAATTCAACTAGGGTTAACCGGAGCTAAACCACAGCCACATTTTTTCATCACATGTATTACACCATGACATTGACATCTCTATTATTTCTGTGCCAAAATTGACGCCTCACTGAGCGTTCTTTGTCAGACGAAAGCTTTACCACTCCCTTCCGTAGCTTGTTCGGGGTATTTCATATGGCCTTGAACTGACGGGACGACGTGGTAGCAGTATTCCCGAATACATTCTCCAAAAGTTTGAGTAACTCTTTGTCGTACAACATTCTAGGTTTATCAACATTCCTCTTTACATATATCTTACATGCTTTAGTCAAGTTGGAGGCTACCTTGCGACAGGGGTTTGTACCGATGACATATACACATTCAGTTGCATGCTTTAAGGCGCGGTTGAGGTGTCCACCGATATATCGAGATCTGAGAACTACTGCGTCCTTTCCTTTCCTCAAAAACCTTTCCTTTGCTCAAAACATATGCTTGCGCATTCTGGACACCAGCACATGCATGCCTGCCTGGTAATGAGACTGCCCACGAGTTCGCCCGAGGCTTTTCCTTCCGAGCGGACCCGAGCGAGGTGGCCTTCACAGACAGGAGTCGCATGGTGGGATACAGAGAAATTACGCAGCACTACCGTTTGCAACGAGCTAGACTTCTTCCAGCGGAAGATCCTTGACCAGGTACCAAGCCACCATGGCGCCGGTTACAAACGTACACCTTTCTAAACCCGGCCCTCTAAAGTCTAATGTACCAAGGGCAATTTTCAGACAAATACGCAAACTGAGACCTTAAGGCCACATTCAACCACATACTATGGGAATTCCCTCATGCCCACCGGTAGGGACGAGGTATAAAGACGAAAGACTAATGGGACATCTTACTACTGAGCTTCGACCCGGCGACTCAGTTACAACTCGTCCGACTGGCCGAAGCCGCCGCCGAGAGTCAAGACCTTTCGGCCGTCGTCTAGGCGGGCAGCCCTCTGGCTACCCTCTTTCTGTTGGACGTTAAAAGCTTTCCTATCCTATCCTTTTTTTGTATATATTAATGCTGCTGAACTCAATTGAAGGCGGCCGGG
The DNA here is from genome assembly GCF_052857255.1 of Amblyomma americanum. Taxonomy (NCBI): domain Eukaryota; kingdom Metazoa; phylum Arthropoda; class Arachnida; order Ixodida; family Ixodidae; genus Amblyomma; species Amblyomma americanum. The sequence continues at coordinate 80,755,192 of NC_135503.1, read as the reverse complement.
CATGTCAAGCTGCTCATGTGCAGCTTTTTGCACGCCCCCTTTCTTCATTTTGAAGAGATAATTTTGATTTGATTTAATCATACTCGCCCGTTGGAAAGGTCTATAGTAGTTCCAAGGAAATCTGTCAACGGGGAGAATCAGTCAATACCATTGTCTGAAGGGGATCCTTTGCAGTGCATTTGAAGCTTCGTTTTTGAGTTGCATCTTACTATTCGCAAGTCTCATTACAGTGCCGCCGCCACAGGGCCGCCTCCAGAACTGCGGCAGTGATGATACGCATGGAAGGCGTCCGGCTTGGGCTGACGTCACCCGCACAACTTCTGCACTGTTATCTCTGTTGCGCAACGCTGTTAGGGTGTTACTGCGCCCCGAGTGGCGCTTTTCACACTGCCGCGGCAATAGGTTAACGTAACATTCAAGCGCGCCTGTAAAAAACGCGATATGGGCAAAAAACATAAAAGCAATCGCATATTCACTCTGCTGCGGGGCTTAAACTGTCCGGTCAAAGGAGAGATGAATCTGCGTTCGTCCTCTGTGATTCTAAGCTCAAGAAGGAGTGGATAATAAAGTTAATTAAAATCTCAATGAGGGCAAGATGATTACTGTTCATGAAAACGTTAACCAGCGCGTTAAAATGGGGACGACGAAGCAACACGCAAACGACAGCACTATCCTTGTATCCGTTCGGTTTGCCGTGTTCTTTCGATCGCCCTTGTTTGTGCGTGTGGCTTTCAATCTGCAGCATAATCAAGGTTTGCACCGAAAAACTTGTGACTATGACAGTTTTCAGTGCGCATTCCTGCCCCAATAGTTTCTTCTGGGGTACCTCTGGTGAGCAATGATCTTGACTGGCGTGTATTATGAACCGTCATTGAAGGCAGTATTTTTCGGCAGCGACAGCATGACCGTGAACCTATCAATAATAAACAAAAAAACACGTTTCTTGCGTGATTAAGTGTGTGCAACGCTTGGAATCATCAGTAGTCGCTGAATGCGCACTAGATTCAGAGCCTAATAAAATTTGTGTCGAACTGGAGCTATACACACAGCATTTGTGGCACCGAGAAAGTAGTAGCAAAGCTTGCTACAAATGCTGCATATGTAGCTCCAATCGATGGTACCACACTCGTCAAGCGATCGTTGCTGAAAAATATTTCCTTCAGGGTTTGTTCACAATTTATGTTAGTAAATATTTGTCTTCCTGTGGTGAATCAAAATAAATCAGCGAGACAGAAATGCGCACTGGAGACCGTCATTGCTACTTTGAATTCTTGCCTTGCTTCTGCGCCTAAACCATGATGTTTAGGTCTTGCTTTTCTAGGCAACCAGATGCTTCGGCGTACGTGCTCAAATTTGGTTAAAAACGGGGCCACTGACTGCGAACATTTTGAAATGCTTGCCGCAGATTTTCATGCTACCTCTGTCTTCTCTCGGCGCACGTCTCCCCGTCTACTTCCTTCGCGCGGTTATAGCCGCCGCGTTACGGGTCGCACCTGCCTTTACGCGCTTTCAGCGGCCGAATGTTTTGCATACCGGACCAGCCACACCTACGTCGGGCGGCTCCTATCGCCCCTGCGGTTCCTGCGCACAGAAGGCTTGTATGCTTACTGAGGACATGGTGCATATCTTCGAGCTACAGCACAAAACAGGGCCTGCATTGAGAGCTCCTTCACCTATATGCAGCACACTCGAGCGCACACTTTAGGGCAGCCTCAGACAGCGCAGCATATAGCGTAGCAGAAGGCTAGCGTGGCTTCCGTAATATCTCTCGGGAAGCCATATCGGATTATCAGTGGCTCCCACTATAGACCATGAAACATGAGAATAGTGAGTCACCTGCACTGTCGCGCAGGACAGAAGTGGACGTATTTTGAATAGAGGCCGTGACAGGGATCGCTGTCACCAATATGTAAAACTGCGAGTCCAAGGCAGCCTTATCAGCATCTTCTTTGTATTAGCAAAATAATACTTAAAAATATGCCTGGAAAAATAAAGCAATTGAGCAACGCGCGCCGGTTGAAACGAGCACATTATATAACACAAAACAAACCATGAATATTTCGTACTTTGCCTCACAGCTGATAAAGAATGAAATGAACCTACGAAACTTCCAGTTTTGCTTAATTCCGACATCAATTTGTTGTGTAACCAAAAAAATAACCGAGTGCAAGTTTGTAAGAGCGCAAGCGTGTCGACTCACCGCTTGCTGTCGAAAACCAGGATGTTCTGGTTCAAGAAGGCTTGTGAGTCACTGGGCAGTGTTCAGAAAGGTTTCGGCAGTAAACAAACAGGAAGAACTGCGAAAATTTATTTTGTTTTCAATTTCACTCTACTCTCTTGTACCCTGGATGCACTTGGTTTGTTTTTATGGGTTTAACGTCCGAAAGCGACTCATGCTATGTTGGACGCCTTAGTGAAGGGCTCCGGAAATTTCGACCCCCTGGGGTTCTTTAACGTGCACTGACATCACACAGTACACGGGCCTCTAGAATTTCGCCTCCATCGAAATTCTGCTGACGCGGCCGCGATCGAACCCGCGTCTTTCGGGTCAGCAGCCGAGTACCATAACTACGGAGCCACCACGGCGGGCCCTGGATGCACTGGGTTCCGATAACTAGGCTGTTCTGGTTCAAAAAAGCGTGTGAGTCACTGAGTAATGTTCAGAAAGATTTCGGGACTAAACAGAAAGGCAGAAGTGCGAAAATATTTTTTGCTTTAAGTCTTACTCTACCCTGTTGTATCGTGGATCCCAATGTGTAATTACTCCATTATTACAACTCAACACCCCTTTTTAAATTCCCCTAAATAATTGACCAGCACTGTTCCCACTTCGAGTTATTGATCAATTCGTTCTCTGCCCTACCATAACTTTGCCGTTCCGGTTAGCTCAGTTGATAAAGCGACTGCTCCGGTGAAGCGGTGGTCGCAGGTTGGTACCCCAGACGAGGACGAATTTTTCTTTAACTGCGACGTTTCTAAGAAATCTGCATAGCTTTATTTCGTAGGCGTATGGCTGTGCTTGGGTGGATGAGAGTGAGTAAGTACTCCTTTATTAGATACATAATCCACCTTTGGGGATTCCCCTAAACATTTGGCCAAAAACTGTACCCACTTTGATTTATTGATCAATTCGCTCTCAGCCTACCAGAAGGTAGCCGTCCCGGTAAACACAGTTGCATTGACATTGTATAGCGCTTTTTAATGCTCCCGAAATGAAATGTGCAGACCACCGTCAGGTAAGCAGACCATGGCCAATGTAGGGAAGAAGGATGTGATTTGCCCAGTTCTTTGCAAAGCAAACAGAAATCACTTTGATTGCGTAGTGGACTTAAATGTAGTACCATCCGCGCATTAAATATCGTTTTGTTCTACTCGTTACTCTGGTGCCCTCATAACAGAGCTTAGTTATTTATTTATTTATACACATACCTCACAGGCTCCAACTGGAGTATTGCGTGAGGGGGGTAAGACAAACAACATATAGCGAAAACAGGAGCAAAAAAAAAACATAGCTAACAACAAATCAAAGAATCAAAAGAAACAGAAAATTGAATCGAAAGACGCCGAACAACATCAAGCAAACGAAGAAGAACAACAACACTCTGGACGATCAGAAACGCGCATGGCTCATCGAATTCCTGCAAAGAACTGCAAACGCATGTATATTTATAAACTGCTTGCAAGGATAGAGAATGACAGCCAAGTCGCATGGTGCAAATGAAACGTGTGCGCATCACTACGGAATCAATTTTTTTAATGTTTCTCTAAACGTGTCTAGATTATTAATTTCAACAATGTGGCTTGGAAGATCGTTCCAAGCTGCTATTGCCAGAGGCAATGCAGATTTGTTAAATGCATTTGTGTGGCCAAAAACACGTGTGAAACTGTGTGCGTTATATAAGCGGCGAGATGTGCGAAATGGGCGGGTAAGGGGTAATGTAGTTGCGTGTTCACTGTGAGTGATTTTGTGCAGTAAGCAAAGCAGAGCAATCGTCCTTCTAGATTCAAGAGATGGGAGTGATAGTGATTTTTTTATAACAGTTACGCTAGAATGCCTGCTGTAATCTTTCGCTATGAAACGCGCAGCACGGTTTTGAACAGACTCGAGAGAATTTATTAAATATTCCTGATGTGGCGACCAGATGGCGGAAGCGGATTCGAGCTGAGGACGAACAAAGGTTCTGTACGCTATTTCACGAGTGGCTGAAGGGGCTTCACGTAGGTTTCGTTTTAGGTAACCAAGTGTGCTAGATGCTTTTGCTGTAACGTGTTTTATATGCGCCTTCCATAATAAGTTTGTTGTAATATGAATACCGAGATATTTGTACAAGGGGGTGACAGTGACAGCACTGTTATTAAGCGAGTAAGTGTAAAGAGAGTTAGTTTTCTTTCGGCTGACAGTCATTAATTTGCATTTTTCTGTATTTAGTGACATTTGCCATAGCGTGCACCAGTTTGTAATCTTATCTAGATCTTTTTGAAGAGCGATGTGTTCGTCGGGTGTCTTAATTTGGCGATAAACTACGCAATCGTCAACAAATAATCTGATTGCTGATGTTATGTTGGACGGCAAATCATTTATGTAGATGAGAGACAATAGCGGACCCAACAATAGCATTCCTGTTCAGCTGGTAACCAGTCAAAGCAAAGCGCCCCTCGTTGCATTGTCGCCAGGGATAGGTTTCCAACGGCAATAATAGACGTATGTGATCAGGATTACGCTCTATTTTGGCTGGTACGACTGAGCAGGTGCTTCGGTAACTAGTTCTGTCATGAATCGCAAGATAGGTACCGCTGTAATTTTTCACTACAGAGTGATTTGTGCTTTCGGACGTTTGGAGCTCATGAAGTCCTATGAGCCAGAGGAATTTTGTTTTCCAGCAAAATGAAGCAAACAGTACAGAGGGCTCAATTAGTGCTCCGGTTATTTCTAAAATGATGTTACGAAAAATTTGAGCCGCTCTATCCAGACGGAGTCGCAGCTGCAGAGTCAATGTCAAAATGGCAGCTTGTCTACGTTTGTGAAATCAGCCACTGCCAGAAATTTCTGCTCTCAACGAGCTTATATACGCTGCGACCAATATTGAAAATCTGAAAATGAGATAAAGCAGTATAATCCTTATTCTTTCTGCCTTTTAACATAAACCTTACCACATTTCTTTCCCTGTGAACAAAAAAGTCTATGGTCCGGTTCGTTTACGCAGTCGTCCCGATGCGGATCCCTCAAAGTTCGCCACCCTTGCAGCCCGATCGCTTACGAGCTTACGACGTGACAATGTTGAATGCACCCCTCTCACTGAAGGAAACGGCATCACGTGATATAAACCGTTGTGACGTTAGTCTCGATGGTTAAAAGGGGGCAGATTTTAACTGGTTCTGGAAACAACGGCGCCTTTATGGACTGAGAAACAAAGTCCACTTCGGCAATGTCGACTTGCGCTTAGCTGCGGGCAAGCCACGCCGTGTTTTTCGCTGCACTAAAAACAGTGCAAAAGACGTACACACAAAATAACACAGAGGCACGGAGACTTCCACGTGATCTCTCCTTAGTTTAGAGTCGCGCAATGCCTTTAGACTTAGAATAGCGCAAAAACTCTCATGCGTGCAATCGTTTCTATTCCATTTCGACATAGTGCTTTCCCTGGTATGGCGTTGGTCGGAGTCCTTTAACAACCACTGCAGACATCAGCATTAGATATCGTGCTCGAGAAGAGACTAACAATAATAGCCACACAGTGATAACAGAGGCAAGACATATTAGGGTGTTATCACCTTTGGAATTAGTATTGCAATCATCTATAGTTTGTAATTCACTAGTGTAGACAAAGGACATTCGAGTGTTTAAGTAACGACCTAGGCATGAGCATACACGCGTACGTGTTCTTTAATATCGCATCACTTATTTTTTGTTATGAGCAATATTTTGCATCTCATTGGTTTTTGTACCGTTTTCAAAATTTGTAGCCGAATAATTATGTGAATTTCCTAAACGTGTTCTTTTGAATATAAATTATTTCATAAATAAATCAATCGAAAGTATGAGCTCGTGAACCGTAGAGGAGGTGATGCAGCTACAGGCTCGGCGGCTAAGTGATTTGAAGATATGCGCACGCACAAGGCTATAAGCAAGCAAAAGCGCAAGAGCGCAAAAGCAGTCGAGCCTTCTGAACATCGGGCCGAGTGTTCAACGTTGCCACTAGTAAGCTTCACAGAAGATCGCTTCAAACTACTCCGCGGTGAAGAGCACGACGGACGCATGCACGAAGAGATTGCAAAGCACTTATGTTGCTAAGCGCTCAAAAGACTAAGGATAGCGTTCATTGGAAGGTTGAGAACATGTAGATAGATTGTAGCTGCGTGTCTGCAGAGTGGTTAGCTTTAATAATACTTAGGCAGCGATTGAGAGAGAGAGAGCGAAAAAGAACTTTATTTAGTCGGCTGCAGAACGACACCGTGACTAAATGGCGCCGCGACGCGGGCCCTGACATCTTCTCAGCGGGTGGTCTATACTCAACTCCAGCGCGTGTTAATCCCGCGGTCGGTCACCCTGAAAAGCAACGTTCCGTCGGTTTCGCTTGGCCTTTGTCTTTGAAGAGTCGCCGAGACCTGCTGAACGGCCCAGGTTTGGATTTCGTGGTCATACCATTCCGCCACAGCCGCGAGCTGCGGCGGAATCGTTGTACTTGTCGAAGCTTCGTTGGGGAACTTGGTGCAATCCCATAGGATGTGCGTCAGGGTGGCTCTCTCCCGCTGGCACAAGCGGCACACATCACTCACATATACTTTTGGGTACAGATGATTCATTAACACTGGGGTGGGTAAGGAACCAGTTTGTAATTGTCTGAACAGCACGGCCTCTGCTCTCAGCTCAGCCCCGGGTGCAGGGGTGGGAAAGTCCTTCGAGCCAGGAGGTGAAACTGTGTGAGTTCATTGAACGTCGTCATGCGGTCCTTGGCACTACACCACGTTGGACGATCGGTTGCAGCGGCGTGGTTGGTTAGCGCTCGCGCCCCTGCGTGTGCCGTCTGGTTGTGGTTACCGTGCTTCTCCGACGCATCGTTTCCCGCATGCGCCGGGAACCACTTGATTTTAACATACCTATTCTCTCGTTGCTGGTCAGCCGAGCACAGAACGCGCACAGCCTCACCACACACTTTGCCCTTGGCATTATTCCACACTGCACTTCTCGAATCGCACAACACCGTTTGGCACCTGGGGTCGGCAATGGCCACGGCCATTTGTCCTTTGTTGATTCGTGATTGAAACGAATGATTATACCTGGTGTTTTGTTGTTTTTTGACGGAAGTCTATGAGTAGCGGAGACTGTAGCGGAGACGGGGAAGTTTCAATTTTGACGCGGTGTCGTTAAATTTGTCCATGAGCGATTCATCTTTTTCTTCTTTGATGCCATGAACTTCAAGGTTCAGCTTTCTGCTATGGTACTCCAGATCATTAACTGTGGCGCGGATGGCCTGCACGTCGGAACTAGTGCAGAAAGCTTCAATTTTAGCCACTTTAGCTGCGAGTGTCTTTATTTGACTGTCATGCTTCGAGAGGTTCGCGAGAACATCGTCATGCTTTTCTGATAGCAGCTTGACCGATGCCTCTATTTCGCCAACAGTTTGCTTAAGCGGGAGCAGTTCATCAAGCTTTTTGCTGATGTCAAGGAGCATAGCGGCGAAAGAAACATCCTGTTCCTCGGGGATACCGGAGCTAGGCTTTGCATTTCGGCACGAAGAGCAGCACCAGGAGTTCTGAAAATCTTCATCTATGTACCGAAATTTTTTCTTGGTTACACCGGAACGAGTATCACTGATGTGAAAATGCCCTGAGTGTTCGCAGCAAAGTAAGTAACCATCGTTATCCTTTATGCGGACGGCACATTCGTCACAAATATATTCAGACATTTTGTCAGGAACACTAGACAGTAAACGAAGCAATACGGGACACAGGTAGACAGTATTGGCACGAAACGCACTCAAAACTGGCCGTAGCAGTGGGTAAAGTATAAACAAGTCAGGCTAACAGAAAATAAGAGGCTGCACGCCAACCTGTAACGACAGCAGATGCACTTGATGCATCTGCTGCCTTTACAGATGCAGCAGATGAGACCAGTCCACTCGCCGCCACTGCGGCTGCCAAATGAGGAAGCCACCGCAGTGACACCCATATTTGCTTAAAAGGCCGCCAAGTTTTACTCAGCTAAGCCGGCAAGCTGAGCTTTAGAATTTTTGTTTGCCTTTTCTAGGCTATAAAAGCTCCGTTCTCTTTGCGAGTCGTCTTTTTTGATTAGGAAGCGGTGCCCTATCGATACAAGCCAATTTCCGTTTTTTCTCAGTGTATACCTATAATATATGCTAGCCTCCTTTTATGCTCTCTTATATATGAGACATGCAAGAAACAAGTATCTCAGCAGTCTGTCGGCAGTACATAATAAACAACGACTTACAGATATCATAATAGTTTTAAAAAATCATTATGTTGTGTTGAAAGTACCAGGGATTTGACCAAGATATCTAATGCATCCTTTGTGCATTGTAGTGTCTTCCCGATGGTAGAACATGAATGGATAAGAAAAATACGCTTGCTGAAATATACAGTTTTGATACTTGTAGCAGTGAGACTACGCAATAGCTCTTTGGGACGTAGTAAATCAGAATATAAAGCAGGAGGGTGTACAAGAAAATTTTTTTGATTTGACTGGATTCTTTGATTTCTTCATCAGATACAACGTAATCAAGCATCAAAAGATGGAGGAGGTTTTTCATAAAATTGTGGTTCTTCATTTATTGACCGTTAAACACGACGTGCTAGGGTAGCACGTGTGCGCTGTTTGCAGTAAATGCGATAACCAAGCAACCTCGTCGGGTGATCACATATGTCGTTACATTTGAAAGCAGGTTTGCTTTATCGGCGCACTTTTATTTGTTTATGCCACTGTATCCCGCGTAATTGTGCGTCGACGGCAGACATCATTGTTCCAGTTTTCAAGTAAGTACATTTTAATGGTAAAGTCAGGTCCTGTTCAGTTTTTATGTATTTATTTGCATAGAATTATATAAAATATTCACGGTGAGTGTACTTGAGATTCGAACCTACATAGTTAAAAGGTGTGTACTGACTGCAGTAAAGAAGTCATTGATTTGTTGACTTCACGGACTTAATTTTGGAAAGTTTTAGCTGGTTTTATTAAGCCGACTGGCAGTCTGAGGCCTTTTCGGAAGGGTAAGCGAATTTAGCGCGTTTTACGCGCTTTGTCAAACTAAGAGCACCTGCACCATGCGCAATTTGCGCAAAGGTGCGTGTTCAAATGCCAGCGCTTCTAGCTCACTTTTCCTCCAGTTGTGCCGCGTGGTATTCGAATGTCATTTTGACAGAGGAGTTGTGTCTGTCGAGCGAATATGCTCGAAACCCTACAATGGAGCATAACGTTGCTCAGGCCGCAGCCAACGCGAAAATATTCCAAGGTCGAAATTCATTACACGCCGCAATCTACGTGCGCCGCAGCAGGAGGTAACGAGGAATTAGTTTTCTGAAACGAATGGAGAGGGAGAGAAAGCATGCGTTCTCTCTGGAGGCAAATACGCAGAAAGCTAGCGTAGTCCACTTTAAAAAGTTTAGCGCAGCCATCCGCAAGGTGTAGTCATCCAGTACAACACGATGAGGACTTTCGTGAGCTTTGCCTTGGTCAACTGCTTTGCAGGCGTCCTGGTCATGGGAAAACTGCCACCCCCTGGAGGACCACAGAGCCTTCAGATCGAATCGTTTGACGCCTTGAAGGTAGTTATGAAGATCTGAACCTCAGGGATAGAAAAGACTTTAGATGTCGTTTTGTCACCATCTTTAAACCGAAAAAGTCTCCGAGATTATCTGGGACCGATTGCTCCAGAAACAGTCTGGCTGTTTTTATGACCTCGTTTGTCATTGCCTACGGTGATATCTAGAGAGCAGAAATAATGGGGATTGATGAAACCACTGTGTTTCCTCGTTAATTTAATGCAGTAATAGGATCAAGAGCAGGTAGTTGTAGATCATGATAGTTCTATGTCTTCACCAACAAGAGACACATCTTGAATTTTACGTGGTTGAAGAGAATGCGGGGAGTGGTATATAAAGTCTTGTGAAATCGAAAGGAAAAGAACCCACTCGAACTACTTGCGCTTCACCGTGACTGTGAAATTCAACAACGGCTCGCCTTTGCTTGTCACTAATGAGTATCACCAAAAAAATTATTAGATTATGCTAGCCGGCATGGCGCATAAATCAGCGAAAGCTGATTGACAATAGCGGCTGAGAGGCCTAGGGTGGCGGGCCCATCTTGATATTTCACAGGCGACTGCCCGGCCGGGAGTCTCACAGGCTGGTTATGGTGTATATATGCACTCGTGCATAATCGGCGTTCTTCCGCTAGCGGTCTACGGTTCGGTCGCGTTCCCGCCTCCTTCATGGAATTCAGGGCCTGCTTGCACAAACCAAATAGTCTAGTTCACTATGTTGCCTTATTCGCAGTCTAAACCCTCCGTTGATTTTGAGCAAATGAAAAGCGTGTACCTGGTCCTTGGATCAGTGGACAATAATAATAATAATAACAATTGGTTTTTTGGGGAAAGGAAATGGCGCAGTATCTGCCTCATATATCGTTGGACACCTGAACCGCGCCGTAAGGGAAGGAAAAAAGGAGGGAGTGAAAGGAGAAAGGAAGAAAGTGGTGCCGCAGTGGAGGGCTCCGGAATAATTTCGACCACCCGGGCACCTTAAACGTGCACTGACATCGCACAGCGCCCGGGCGCCTTAGCATTTTGCCTCCATAAAAACGCAGCCACCGTGATCGGGTTCTAACCCGGGAACTCCGGATCAGTAGCCGAGCGCCCTAACCACTGAGTCAAAGCGGCGGGCTCAATTGACACCTCAATCGCACTTTGCGGAAACGTGATCCAACCCGCCGCGGTGGCTCAGTGGTTAGGGCGCTCGACTACTGAGCCGGAGTTCCCGGGTTCGAACCCGACCGCGGCGGCTGCGTTTTTATGGAGGAAAAACGCTAAGGCGCCCGTGTGCTGTGCGATGTCAGTGCACGTTAAAGATCCCCAGGTGGTCGAAATTAATCCGGAGCCCTCCACTACGGCACCTATTTCTTCCTTTCTTCTTTCACTCCCTCCCTTGTCCCTTCCCATACGGCGCGGTTCAGGTGTCCAACGATATATGAGACAGATACTGCGCCATTTCCTTTCCCCCAAAAAACCAATTATTATTAAACGTGATCCGGGTTCGAACCCGACAGCGGCGGCTGCGTTTTTATGGAGGCAAAACCCAAAGGCACCCGTTTTCTGTGCGGTCAGTGCATGTTTAAGATCCCCAGGTGGTCGAAATTATTCTGGAGTCCTCCAATACGGCACTTCTTTCTTCCTTTCTTCTTTCAATCCCTCCTTTATCCATTCCCTTATGTCGCGGTTCAGCTGTCTGGCGAGATGCGAGACAGATACTGTGCCATTTCCTTTCCCCAAAAAACAATTATTATTATTATTATTATTAAACGTGGAGGTGGTGTACACCTGCATATTGACGCAGTTATGCGCCTTTGCTTTTCTTGCAACCAATGTAGGGTTTAGACTCCGTTAGTTCTGAGGAAATGAAAGGAAAAATATAAAAATTGGTTTTTGAGGAAAGGGAATGACAGCGTGTCTCAGATATCTTGGTGGTCACCCAAACCGCGCCATAAGGGAAGGGTAAAGGAGGTGTGAAAGAATAAAAATGGAAAGAGGTGCCGTAGCGGAGCGCTTCGGTATATTTTCGACAAACTGGGGATTTTTAATGCGCACTGGCATCACACAGCACACGGGCGCCTTTTGCGTTTCGCGTCCATCGAAACGGAGCCGCCGCGGTCGGGTTCAAATCCGGGATGGTGGTGAAAAACATTATTGACAGGCCCTTATAGTTCAGAATTTCACAGGTGGGCTGGCTTCTTGTCCTGGGTGGAGGCCGTCAGTCCGTGTCTGACGGCGACCTTCTCCGCCCACTGCACTTGCCTCAGTTGTGAGGCCGGGTCGGAGCTAGAGACCACGACCTCCCACCCCTCCGCGTCCGCGAGGGGCCATTGGGCCGGTGGTTGCAACTGTCGGCTGATGACCATAATGTGGTCGAGTCTGGCTTTCGGGGCACCTCAGAGAGAACATTCAGGGGGTGCGAGTAGAAGGCACGAAAAGCGCAAGTAGCGCTTGGGAGGGGAAGGTGCGAGGATGGAGTTCTGGCCAGGTCGTTTGTTGTTTTGTTAGTTATGTGTGTGGCGGGGGGTAAAGTAGACGTTCTTCGCGATAGCGTAGCGTGATGTCATGATATGTGATCAGCCGTTCTCTCGGGCTGTCTGGGTCTTCGGTAGGCGCCACTCGGATGAAGAACGCTAGCAGCAGAATGGGCCGCTTCGTTACCGGGATTACCAGAATGGGCCGATACCAAGACTATTTGGATGAAGAGAGGTGGTTGGGGGTTCGAGGTGAGAATTTTATAGGCGGCAGCGTGCATCTGCTTGTGAGCAAAAATTTTGAATGGCGGTTCTGGAATAGCTCAGGATAAGAGTGGCACTGGAAGACGACATCGCCAGCGCGATGGCTCCTTCTTCGGATTCAACCGAGGTGTTTGCCTTGATCGAGCCTGATGTCGTGTGTTGTAGGTTCCTGGAGATTACGCAGAAGGCGTAAGCCGGATGTTGGGAGTACCCTGCGGTATCTACGTAGACTATGTCAGGTTAGTTTTCGTGTGCTTTATGCAAGCCGCGGGCGCGGGCAGCCCGTCGTGTCTGGTGGTGGACTGGATCATGTTTTTAGGTAGGGGACGAGCAGTGAGATGGTCCCTGACGTATTACGGAACCTTGTGGGAGTTAATGGGAAGTTGATCGATCGGTCGGAGCTGGAGTTAGGCCAGAATGTGGCGTCCACTGGTAGTGGATGACAGCCTGTCTATTTGGACTATGTGGGGTGCTTCCGTCAGCGCACTGAGCTTGTTGTTGACTCCCATGCGTAACACACAAAAGGTGGCGGGGCGTTCAGGCAGACTTAAGGCTGCCTTGTAGGCTTGTATGATTAGTGCATATACATTTCTGTCTCCGTTTTGATGACGTAGAGCAGGGCTGGAAGTAAAGCATCCGGCTTATCACGAATGCCTGTACCAGTCTTCGGAGGTCATGTTCGCACATGTCGCGGTGTTTATTGGCAATGCGTTTGATCAGTCGAATGATCTGGTGCGTGGTGGCAGTCAGTTTGGAGATAGTCTCCGTACTAAGGCCGTTGTATTGCAGGAACATGCCTAGTGCGCGAAGCTTGCGCACTGCTGACACCGGCTGCCCATCTATAGTGATGTCAATGGAAGGGTTATCCTTTTTACGTGAAGTTTGGTGGTGTAACAGGCGTGCGGACTTGGCTGGGGAGCGAGCGAGGCCTATGGAGGCCTAGCAGTCTGCCGCCACCATTACTCCACCACCAGCAGCCGAGCGGCCTAACCACTGAGCCACCGCGGCGGGTGAAAGGAAAGGCGCGCAACTGGCTCCTGGGGTTAGTGGATATCTCAATCGCGCTTTGAGGTGGTGATGGTGGCAGCGGTGTCTTCACAACGCGTTGCACGGCTGCTGTTGTGCCCCTTAAATTGCTTCTGTTAAATTACTTGCACAAAGATACTAAAGATTTCGCTGTAAAACTGAACATTTCTTCATACGTGGACGTCATGCGTATTCTTATGTTGACGAGCCGCCCATTCCACTCATTTTTCTGCCCGATGGCGCAGCGAGAGCCTTGGTTGAGGCACTTTCAACGGCGCAGTGGACATTAAAGGGCTCCTGCAGTCAGCGTTCGAGCCCGTGTCATGTGACATTCGCCATAAAACAGAACCTTGCATGTCCGTCAAAAACCTGTATACTGAGGTACAAATAAGTGGTATGACATGCTTCCAAATCATAGGTATAGTGGCCAGTGCTCAGCTAAGAATGGAAAGGCGATCCTATGGCTATTAAGTATATGGCACGAAATTTTTATGTGTGCTGAGGCACTCTGCCGGATAAAAAATGGAATGGGCCCTAGTTTTGGAAGAAACGCTGGAGATTTTTGGAAACGCTTTTCTAATAAAGAGAATAAAACTGTCTTCTATGTTTTGCGCAGTTCGGTCTTTAGGTGGCGGCAACATTGCTACGCCGTGATCTCAAATACAGATCTTGAGAAGTTATGGCTGATGAAACTTCAAGAGTCTTGGAAATTCCGATAAGAGTCCAGGAGTCGAGGTGGCTGCTGCATGAAACTTATTCGTCTCCACAAAAGTATTCTGTCAAATTCCCATGTACCGCTATATATCTGGCAGAAAAAAAAATCGCACTAATGCCTACTGTGGGTAGAAAAACACTCCATGAAAATGTGTTGCTTGTTGCATGCGTTTGTTGCTACGAGTAACTTTGTAAAATTGATTACTGGATGGTAATTTTAGGATGGTTGTTTCTGTTATTCATAATGCTGGTAATTTCAAGTCGAAGAGCACAGCACTACTTTCGCAAGCTTTCAAATCCAAAAGGGAATTCATTATTTCGATAACAAATGCTTGTATTGTTTGCTGTTTTTTATTCCACGAAAAAGCGACAGCGTGGGTTTGAAAACTGCTGTATATTTAGAAAGCTAAAATTATAAATCAAGCGTTCGCAGTTCTCTTAGTGTCAAGTCTATTTGCCGCAAGAGAAATACTCCATCTTTACGATTAAACACACAGGATGAAAATAAAAGGTGCCGTGCTCCATTTATACCTCAAATTGACCGCTCAGCAGATGCAAATATAAGGGGCTCGAGAAAATTGTGCTCTTCTTTTACAGGGTCGCATGTTTGAAATGTTGGCACCATGTTGACATTATTATGCATTTAGAAATATTTTACTGCAGACCATCGCGAAATTCGAGTACCTCGTCTCCATCTCGGATTCGGACAACGACACGAACTTCGAGTGCCTGTCAGCGAGGAGACAAGACTTTGACCCCGAATCTCATACAGTTACCTACGTCTGGACCTTCCCTTCAACTGGGTATGCGATCATTAGCTACTATTTTGCACCTAAAGATATAGCTCTAAGCAGTGTTAATGGCCGAACAATGCAGTCATGATAATCACCACCAGGTTGCTGAAGACCACTGTGGGACAAAGCGTTCTCCAAGTGATTTGCAAATTATTCGTGGCCTTCCATGCTTACCCGCAGAGTCATAGCTTCCCTGGAGATTTCCTTGCCTCTCTGCTTCCTACCAATGTTTGTCGGCATGAATTGGTGTACCTTTCCCTAGGTGCCAAGCTCGCCAAGTTGATTTACTTCTAGCTATCATTCCTGGCCGGTTTATGTGCCAGCAATGCCTGCTTTATGGTGTTAATAATCGAAGACTACGACGTTTGCACCAGCAGGCTGCTGACACCAATTTTCGCGAGCCTACATTTGACGGATGTTCGTTTAACACAGGCTTCATTGTAGTCATCCTGAAATACTCCTCTTAGATGCCTCCCCCTGCCCAACCTTTTCTCTCGGATCAATTACAAGCTAGCATCTGCGATACTCTTACGTTTTACATCCGAAAAACATAGTGAGTTACGAAGCCAGCCATCGTGCAGGGCTCCGTAACAGTTCTTTCATTGGGGGCTGTTTATCCGGTCCTGAAATCCAAGGACAGGTGTGCGCGAGCGTTTGACCTGCAGCCAATCGCTGCCACCGCCACTACCGGGTTCGAACCCCTCGAACGAGCTCTGAGGAGCTCAAATCCATAGCCACATAGCCATCATGGGAGGAAGTGGAAAATTTTGAAGTGGTAGCTTAACTACTAAAGGTAACGGACTGAGAACGCGTTGTACGTCCCAAGACCATCAAGACTCAGCCAAAGTCAAGCCTTCAGTTTACGTTTAGAGAACCAGTGAATGGTCAATGGTCAGACCAATGGCCAAGCCGTTGCAAAGGTCAAAGGTCGTTTCAAAGTCAAGTCAAGGCCATCACGGTCGTCAAGATCACGTCAAAGTCAAATCAAGGTCAAGTCTAGGTAAACCAAAATTAAGGACTTCAACAAGGATAAAAGCAGAGAACAGAGTTTCATTCAAGAATTAAACCAGTGCTCCAACCCAGAACTAACACAGTTTCAACAAAAGCATACCACTGAGCGGGGTTCATGCATTGACGTATTGTTACAACGAGAACCAATCCAAGCCTCGCTAAGTCTTTCCAAGATTTTCACCAAGACGAACTAGTTCACTGACCCCCGCAGTTTGATCCTAGCCGTCACCAAGACTGAACAACATAAAAGACATTGCTTCCCATTACAAGTGTCTTTATTAGCTAAACTAGTTCGAGACTTTGATCAAACAACTAACGGTGGTTTAGCTTTGTTTCTCCCTCGGTTTAGCCAAAGATAAACCACCGTTAATTTCTGCCTTAAGGTTGGCTGGTTAGCTTCTATTTTGGCAGAGGAGGTAGCCTGGGCCGGCAGCGCAGTATAAATGGCTTAAGTTAGCTGATTATTTATAGGTTCAGACGATACAGCTGAAATTCAACAACGATACTCTCGATGTTAAAAAAATATAAGTTTCCATAAGGCGTTTCTCTTACCGCCTATAGGCCTCGACATCTTTGGAGACGGAAGATTTCTTTCTTAGAATTACCTTGCCAGTGAAATGACAAAGGAGGGGAAATGAGGGGCTCGTCTTGAAATACATATGAAGGAGGCCAGCAGCCAATGAAACGTGCTCCGCACATGTTAGTACTGCGGAGAGACTGTTTCCTGAAACGCGGTGTTCTAACACGGCAGCAGGCCAACAACAAATGGAATATAAGCTGTCCGATACCTACCGCCGCTTGTGAAATAACAGCAGCAGAATGCTATGTCCAAGTCGACTGTGTGAAAAAATAATTAAGCTGGAGTTCGACAAAAAGTCAAAAATGAAGAACAGCATTCACGCACTTCAAAATTTTGGGATTGAGAAAAAGAATGGTTCCCTTTATGAGCTGTGACCTATCTATGACCAGAGTCTTTCAGAGGTATAGGATAGAGCAGTACGCTTTGGACTGGCTTCAGGGCAACACTCATGCAGGGCAGCACAACTGTGGCGACCAGTTGGTTATTAATCTAGCTGTTACTGGCCATTCAATGCGACGAGGCCTATTCGTCACTAGGTTTGTGGTCAATGCTACAGGTTACCTTCCTAAGCCTAATACGTGGAAATAACATATTTGTAGCATTATTCACAGCTACCCAAACCAAGTTAATTCGTTTTGACGGGGTCTCTATATGGAAGGCGAGCGTAAATGATTGCGCGCTTGATGACAGTGTTTTTGTAAGAAGATGCAGTAATCGTTGTGGGAAATAGCGTTTTGATTTTGAAAATGATGATAGTATATTGTTACGTGGACCAAATCAAGGCAGGCACAAGGAAGACCGGATCACAGGGCACAGATCACAGCGAACACCGTGCGGATAGCGCGCACACACCGGACACTTCCTCCACGTAGTCTTTACGGAGATTATCCGTTGCATGCCCCCCCCCCCCCCCCTTCCTCCGGTCGAAAAGGCACCGTCTCGGTGTACATCATGGCAGTGAAGCGGACTGTGAGACGTAAGGTTTGAGTCGAGAAACGTGCGCAAGAACAGTCTGATGCTGAGAGGACGTGGCACCGGGGAAGGCCGGAGCGATCTCCAAGGGGACTGCGGTGACTTGGCGCAGGACACGGTACGGGCCGATATAGCGGGACAGTAGAAGTGGGAAGCAGCGTGTCCAGAGGGAGCAGGGGCTCGCGGCCGTACAAGAGATAAAAAAAAAGGGAGTAACCGGGAGTATCATGGAGGGAGGAGTTGTAGGCGAAGGTCACATAGGGGAGAGCGATATCCCAGTCGCGATGGACCGGAGAAACGTACATAGCCAGCATCTCGGTGACAGTGCTGTTGAGGAGTTCTGTGAGGCGGTTTGTCTGCGGGTGGTAGGTGGTGGTGAGCTTATGTTTTGTAAAGCACGACCGAAGAACGTCAGCAACAACTCTGGACAGAAAGCAGCCGCCTCGGTCGGTGAGAAGTTGACGGGGAGCACAATGGTGTAGGATGAGGTCAGTCAAAAGAAAGTCGCCAACATCTGTAGCAGTACTGGTGGGGATTGGCCGCGTAATCGCGTAAAGAGTAGCGTAGTGTGTGGCAACAGCTACCCATCTGTTTCCCGAGGTGGATTCCGGAAACGGTGCCAAAATGTCTAAGCCGACTCGATGGAACGGTTTGGGTGGGACGTCAATGGGCTGAAGCAGACCGGCTGACAGAGTGGTGGGGCGTTTCCGGCGCTGGCACTCGTCGCAGGCAGCAACATAGCGGCGTACGCAGCGGTAGAGGCGGGGCCAAAACAATCGACGGCGCACGCGGTCGGAAGTGCGGGAGACACCCAAGTGACCAGCAGTGTGGAGATCGTGCAGCTCTTGGAGGACAGCAGTGCGAAGGTGTTTGGGCACTACGAGGAAGAGATCTGAGCCAGCTTGGTTAAGGCTCCTGCGGTATAAAACTCCATCACGGAGCACAAATCGGCGCATCGGAGAGTCGAATGAGGCGGTGTGGAGGCGGTCGATAATTGAGCTCAGCTCGGCATCGTGGCGCTGTTCTTCGGCCATGTTAGCGAGGACAAATAGAGAGCACAGAGCGTCCTCGCTGTCAGTGCCAGGATTGTCACACGGGCCAACGGGGTAACGGGAAGGGCAGTTGGCATCGTCGTACATGCGACCAAATTTGTAGAGTACAGAGTAATGGTACTGCTTCAGGATCAATGCCCAACGACCAAGCCGTCCTTTAGGGTCTTTCACGGAAGGGAGCCAGCGCAAAGCATGGTGGTCAGTGACAACTGTAGAGGGGTGGCCTTATAAATATGGCCGGAATTTCCCAACAGTCCAGACAATGTCTAGATAGATAGATAAAGAGGAGGAGGAAAAGGCAGGGATGTTAACAAGAAAGGGGTTCCGGTTGGCTACCCTGCACTGGGGAAGAGGGATTAGGGGACTAAAAGGAGGAAGAGAGAAGGGAAAAAAGGCATAACACACACAGGCACAACGCTGTCACAATTTGTCACTCAATCCAGTCGCTCTCAAATAGGCAAAGAGTGCCTTGTATGTCTTGAGGGCAGTCGACTGCTGTGGCCACGGACCGAGGATCTTTTGCTCTGTTAATGGGCGAGGATCGAGGCGGTCCAGGGCAAAACACAGTGAATGTCTTGCACTCGCAAATGCAGGGCACCCACAGAGAAGATGAGCGATGTTCTCCTCACAACCACAGTTCTCACAGGCTGGGCTGTCGGCCATCCCCATCCGGAAAGCATAGTAATTGGTAAATGCAACACCCATCCATAAACGGCATAACAGTGTTGCGTCGCGACGTTATAAGTTACGTGGAAGAGGAAGCCGCAGTTCAGGGTCCAGTGCCATGAGGCGGAGGTTGCAAAACTCTCCCGTGTTCCACGCTGAAAGTGTGAGCTCCAGCGCCAAAGGGCGAAGCCCAACGCAGCGTCAGGTCTCGATATTGGGATCCTCACTGGAAGTCCGTCGTTGTGAGCAGAACGCGCAGCCGCATCGGCCTGGTGATTACCGTTAATACCACAGTGTCCTGGCAGCCATTGGAAAATGATGTCATGACCTTTGGAAATGGTGCCGTGGTACAGTAGACGGATCTCAGAAACAAGTTGCTCCTGCGACCCGCGGCTTAGCGTAGCTTGCAGGGCTTGAAGGGCTGCTTTAGAGTCGGTGAAAACCGTCCAGTCATGTGGAGGTTCTTGACTGATGAACTCTACCGCAGCCCGTAAGGCTGCGAGTTCTGCACCAGTTGAAGATGTTGGATAGGTCGTCTTCACTTTCATGAAGATGGATCTGGCCGGTATCACCACCGACCCCGCAGAACTGGTCGAGTGAACTGATCCATCTGTGTAAATATGTATGCGGTGACTGTGGTAAGAATGCAGGTGATTCATTGTCAGTTGTTTGAGAGCGGGCAGTGATACACCAGCTTTCTTTGTAATGCCAGGAATATAGAGGTTCACCCGAGGTTCATGAAGACTCCATAAGGGTGAGCACGGTCTTGACGCAGGGGTGAACTGCGATGGAAGATATGCGCGATGGGCTTCAATGACTTTGGAGAATGCAGTACGCGGCCTAATTATTGGGAGTGTTGGGAGGTGATGACAGGGAACCTGTGTGAGGTCCGAATATATGTTCTCATGGTGTCAACAGCAATGTATGTAGTAACAGGATGTTCCCGGGCAACAAGAACAGTTGCTGCTGTTGATGCACATTTAGGCAGTCCAAGACAGATACGGAGAGCTTGCGCTTGCACACTTTGATGAGTGTTGATATTTGTTTTTCTAATGGAACTACATATCGGAAGACTGTAACCTATGTAGCCCAGAAATAGGGAACGGTACAGTTGTAGCATCGAGCGCACTGATGCGCCCCAGGACTTTCCCCCGAGGAAGGAGAGGACGTGGACAATCGCAATTAGTCTCTCATGTCGTAGATATATGGACTGCACGAGTGCTTCCTGTCGATGACAACACCAAGGAATCTGTGGCTTCTCTCATAGGGAATGGCTTCGCCATTGATGCGAATGGTGTAACGTTACATTATTTTGCGTGTGAACGCCACAAGTGAACACTTTTCGGTCGAAATGTTCAGGCCCTGCAAGCGAAGATAAGACTTCAATATCGATGCCGCTTTTTGAAGTCTTGCACGAGCTTGAGGACGGGTAACCCCTGATGCCCAAATACAGATGTCGTCTGCATGTACCGAGATATGAGCAGATTGTGGCAATACGTCGACCAGGCTGATAAGAGCAAGGTTGAAGAGAACTGAGCTCAGCACTCCACCCTGAGGGACTCCGCGCGAATTTCGGTGTAAGGACGTTGGTCCGTACGCAGTCAGGACAAAAAACGACCTCTGTGATAAATAGCTGCGTGTCCAGCTGAACGTGCGGCCTCCGATCCCAGGAGCTTCCATTGCGTCCAAAATGGCCTGATGTGTTACGTTTTCGTACGCGCCCTTGACATCCAAAAACAATGCCACGGTCAATCTTTTCAAAGTTTTGCTGTGGTGCACCGACGTTACAAGGTCAACCACGTCGTCGATAGAAGAGCGGCCCCGTTGGAACCCAGACATGAAGGTTGGATAAATCTGATATCGCTCCAAGTACCATTCCACGCATGTGAGCAGCATTCTTTCCATGACTTTGCTGACGCAGCTGGCGAGTGCAATTGGACGGTATGATGAAAGGTCGAGCGGTGATTTCCTCGGCTTAAGAAGTGGAACCAGACGACTGGTCTTCCAATCATGAGGAACTATGCCAGCAGTCCATGACTTGTTATAAGTGTCCAAAAGAACCCGTCGAGCTTCTTGGCCAAGGTTTGCAAGTGCGGAGTACGTCACACCATCGGGCCCTGGTGATGATGACCTTCTACAACAAGCCAGCGCAGCATCAAGTTCTTCCATGGAGAAGAGTGCATCCATCCGAGAATCCCGTGAGGGTGGAACATTGTTGCAGTGCAGCGTTGCGCTCGGATTCGGAGGGCCTGTTATTCTTGCGCAGAAATCTTCGGCTACCTCAACCACACTGCGCCTTTGGTGGAGCGCTAAGGATTTGAACGGGTAGCGCTGTTGAGGGTACGTGCGAAGACCCCGAATGACGCTCCAAACGCGTGACAAAGGCTTCCGTGGATCAAGTGTTTGGCAAAATGTCCACCACCGTTGTGTTTGCAGTGCCTGAATTCTGCGCTGAATCTTCTTCTGTATGCGCCTAGAATCTCTTAGGTCTAGGCGCGACTTTGTGCGTCGGTACTGCGCTCTGCCCTGCGCCGTTGTGATCGCAGTCGCTGCAATTCGAAGTCAAAATCGGTGTAGTTAGCGACAGGGTTAAAGGGGCAGGTGGCGTGTTCTATGGCCTCCTTAATTTTTTGTTCAAGACCGGTAGAGAAGCCCTCTGCGCAAGCAGCCTCCATAAGTAATTTAAAAACTGTCCAGTCAATGCGCTGCCTACACGTGGCTGGGGAAAATGTGGAATGGCCATAATCAGATAGGTTGGGATATGGTCGCTGCCCTGGGTTTCTACGTCCGAAAACCAACGCACGCTGTGGTTAAGGCACTTTGAAACGAAAGTCAAGTCCAAACAGCTGCTATAAGTCACCCCTCGTATATAGGTCGGGCTTCCGTCATTCAGGCTCTGGAGGTCATGGTCAGAGGCGAAGGACACAAGCTGTCTTCCCTTACGTCCATCCTAACGCCTCCCCACGTGGTGTGATGGGAATTGAAGTCACCCATAATAACCCACGGAGCAGGTGTAGCTGCCATCACACCACTCAACCTTCTGGCGTCGAAACGACTTGATGGCGCCAAGTACACCGCCAGTAGCGTAAACGTCTGGTCTCAGCTCTTCACTGTCAGGCAAACGTACTGATTGTCTTCGTTCGGAGGAACTGAATGTTGCACATATGTAAGTTCACGTCGAATGTAGACGATGACTTTGCTGGATCTGTTGCACGTGGGTGATGAAAATGCCTCGTAACCGGATATTCGCAAAATTGCCGGGGTCTTCGGTTCACAAATCACAAGAATGGGGAAGTGATTCTCGTAGACGTAGTGCCGTAAATCGGAAATCCGGGACTGTAGCCCACGAGCTTCCATTGGAAAATGAAAGCTTGCTTGACTTTCTTTTGAAAAGACAGGTCCGAAGGAGCCATGATGCCGTCTACTGTAGAGCCGCAAGAACTGGATGTAGCGCGTCCAGCACTTGAACTGCGCTATTTGCTGCTGGCGTGCGTAGGCTGGAAAGCAGAGCACGCATGGCATTCATTAGTGTCGTGAGCATTGCATCACTTGCATATCTGGGCCATGACCTTGATCGTGCCTGTTGGCTGGATCAGTCGTAGGCGCTGCACACTGCCCTGAGTGCGCCAACATCCCTGACGCAGTAGGCGTAGAAGGCTTTGGCAGTGGTGGCCAAGTTGCATCTGAGGCAGCAGGTCCAGCCTCACCAAGCGCCGGGCTCCCCTGATTAGGTGCGGTTTTTGGTGGAGGCGGACAAGCTGCAGTTGGGTTTGGGGCATTATTGTGAAATGTGAGTGCTTTCTTTCACGACCTTCGGCGGCGCGAACGATGTCGTCGCACCTTTGCGGCGGCTTGTTTGTGCGTAGAATGGTCTCGCACCATTTGCTTCAGTACCGCCCGCTGGGTCTTTAGACGGGGGCAGTCTTTCGAGGAAGAGTCATGAGGGCCGTGGCAGTTGGCGCACTTCAAGGTAGTCGCGCGGCAAACATCACCGCTGTGTGACTCGGAGCATCGCTGGCACACGATGGAGTTGATGCAGAGGCCGCTCACGTGGCCGATCCTCATGCACTTCCTGCATTGAAGTGGCTTAGGCACAAAAGGTCGAACTGGATGACGAAAGTGCCCAACCTTCACGTACGATGGAATGCAGTCACCCTTGAAGGTCAGCTTGATGAATGTAGATCTTCCTAACCGCTGAACTTGAATGATGGAAATGCCGTTGGTTGCCGGCTTGATCAATATTGGTAAATCTGCATCACAGATGGCGATGTCGACGTTGTAGATTACGCCAGCCGTTGGGCCGCTGTCCTGGAGAATAAGGGGGCGTGCACTGATGTTGCCGAGTTTTGTGATTGCGGTTAAATTCTCTAGTCAACTTCGCTCCACCAGATCAATGGCAATTACGTTTTTGAACGGGTTGATTCTGACATCTTTTATGCCTCCCGGTACAAGGCTCTCCAGATAAATAGAGATGGCTTGCCTGTTCAGTAGGTTCAAGTTGTCCGTTGAGGTCAACGGCACAAACAAGGCTGTATGCGCTGAGGAACTTCGCGCCGTGATGATCCTTGGCGTTCTTGATGAGGACACCGTTGACTTGCTCGATGAGGACGATTCGGCTTGTCTACGTAGTCTGCGCTTGGCCTTCTTGCCAACAACCGGTATGAAACCGTCGTCGGCCGAGGACGAGGAGTCTTCACTTGGCACCAAGTACAGAACAGTGCCCTGGCTGCTCGAGTCACTCTGGCGGTGCAGGCGCTTCCTCTGGGCGGCTGCTGCCGACCCACCGGGTTCCAATAGAGGCACAGCAGCCTCCACTTACATCGCCGTGGCAAAAAGGGAGTGGCGCCTCCCTGATTATAGCTCAAATTACCAAAAACTGCACAGACGTGAAGGCAGCGTTCTGATACAGAACAACTTCCAGACTAGATCTAAGCACTCACGTTCGGTAATTGAATAATTTCGCTCCGGTGCAGAAAGAAGACGGCTCGCGTAGGCGACGAGACGGTGCTGTCGGGATTTCCTCTGAGAGAGGATAGCGCCAATGCCATAGCCATTGGCGTCATTGCGGACTTCAGTGGGAGCGGTCACATCGATGTGTGCCAGAACTGGCTTGGTAGTAAGCTTCAGCAAAGGTTGTAAAACGCTTGTGCTTGGCCGGGTCCCCAGATGAAGGTGAGTATTTTTTCAGGAGGCTGGTGAGGGGGCGAATGTGCGTGGAAGACGAAGTTGTTCGGTATTTGGGCATCTGTATTTGGGGATCAGGGGTGAGCCGTCCTCAAGTTCGTGCAAGACTTCAAAAGGCGGCATCGATATTGACTTGCAGTGCCTGAACATTTCGACCGAAAAGTGTTCACTTGTGGCGTTCACACGCAAAATAATTTCACGCTACACCATTCGTATCAATGGCGAAGCCATTCCCTATGAGAGAAGCCACAGATTCCTTGGTGTTGTCATCGACAGGAACCTCTCGTGGAGTCCACATGTCTACGGCATGAGAAAGAGACTAATTGCGATTGTCCACGTCCTCTCCTTCCTCGGGGGAAAGTCCTGGGGCGCATCAGTGCGCTCGATGCTACAACTGTACCGTTCCCTATTTCTGGGCTACATGCGGAACAGTCTTCCGATGTTCAGTTCCATTAGAAAAACAAATATCAAGACTCTTCAAAGTGTGAAAGCGCAAGCTCTCCGTATCTGTCTTGGACTGCCTAAATGTGCATCAACAGCAGCAACTGTTCTTGTTGCCCGGGAACATCCTGTTACTACATACATTGCTGTTGACACCATGAGAACACATATGCGGCACCTCACACGGGTTGCCTGTCATCACCTCGCAACACTCCCAATAATTAGGCCGCGTACTGCATTCGCCAAAGTCATTGAAGCTCATCGCGCATATCTTCCATCGGAGTTCACCCCTGCGTCAAGACCGTGCTCACCCTTATGGAGTCTTCATGAACCTCGGGTTCACCTCTATATTCCTGGAATTACGAAGAAAGCTGCTGTATCACTACCCGCTCTCAAACAACTAACATTGAATCACCTGCATTTTTACCACGGTCACCGCATACATGTTTACACAGATGGATCAGTTCACACGACCAGTTCTGCGGGGTCGGTGGATATACAGGCCAGATCCATCTTCATGAAAGTGAAGACGACCTATCCAACATCTTCAACTGGTGCGGAACTCGATGCCTTACGAGCTGTGGTAGAGTTCATCAGTCAGGAACCTCCACATGACTGGACGGTTTTCACCGACTCTAAAGTAGCCCTTCAAGCCCTGCAAGCTGCGCTACGCCGCGGGTCGCAGGAACAACTTGTTGCTGAGATCCGTCTACTGTACCACGGCACCGTTTCCAAAGGTCATGACATCTTTTTTCAATGGCTGCCAGGACACTGTAGTATTAACGGTAATCACCAGGCCGATGCGGCTGCGCGTTCGGCTCACAACGACGGACTTCCAGTGAGGATCCCAATC
Source organism: Amblyomma americanum (assembly GCF_052857255.1). Lineage (NCBI taxonomy): Eukaryota > Metazoa > Arthropoda > Arachnida > Ixodida > Ixodidae > Amblyomma > Amblyomma americanum. The sequence goes on along the minus strand of NC_135503.1, from coordinate 80,729,400 downwards.
TCAAGTCCTGACGCAGCGTGTGTGCTTCGCCCTTTCGCGCTGGAGCTCACACTTTTAGCTTGGAACACGGGAGAGTTTTGCAAGCTCCGCCTCAAGGCACTGGACCCTGGACTGCGCCTTCGTCTTCCACGTAACTTAGCACGTCGCGACGCAACATTGTTATGCCGTTTATGGATCGGCGTTGCTTTCACCAACCACTCTGCTTTCCGGATGGGGATGGCCGACAGTCCTGCCTGTGAAAGCTGCGGTTGTGAGGAGACCATCGCTCATCTTCTCTGTGAGTGCCCTGCATTTGCGAGTGCAAGACACACACTGTGTTGTGCCCTGGACCGCCTCGATCCCCGCCCATTAACAGAGCAAAAGATCCTCGGTCCGTGGCCACAGCAGTCGACTGCCCTCAAGGCATACAAAAGGCACTCTTTGCCTACTTGAGAGCGACTGGATTGAGTGACAAATTGTGACTGCGTTGTGCGTGTGTGTGTTATGCCTTTTCCCCTTCTCTCTTCCTCCTTTTATTCCCTAATCCCTCTTCTCCAGTGCATGGCAGGCAACCGGAACCCCTTTCTGGTTAACATCCCTGTCTTTCCCTCCTCCTCTTTATCGATCTATGGTGAGGGGGCGGGCGATGTCGGCGAAACCTTCAACGAATTGACGAAAGTAGGAGCACAATCCCAGTAAGCTTCGGACGTCGTTAGCAGAACGTGGCTGGGGAGCCTTTTACGGCTCTAATCTTATCAGGGTCAGGGTGCACCCTTGTGTTGTCGACGACATCACCAAAGGTATTGAGCTGACGGCGCTCGCAACGGCACCTAGACGATCTGAGGTGCAGGCCGGCATGACGAAAGAGGGAAAGGATCTGGGAAAGGCCAGCGATATGAGAGGAAAACGTGGGCAAAAAGACAATGACATCATCGAGATAGCACACGGAGGTGGTCTACTTAAAACCTTGCGAAAGGGTATATATCATTCGGTCGAATGTGGCTAGCGTGTTGCAAAATCTGAAAGGCATAACTTTAAATTGATAAAGCCAATCAGGTGTCACATAGGCGGTCTTCTCACGGTCCTTGTCATCTACAGCAATTTGCTTGTAGCCGGAGCGAAGATCTATGGATGAGAAGAATTTGGCACCATGGAGGCGGTCAAGTGCGTCTTCGATACGCGGCAGGGGTACACGTCCTTTTTAGTGATTTTATTCAAGTGGCGATAACGCAAAAACGCCAGGATCCATCGCTTTTCTTGACAAGTACGACGGGTGAGGCCCAGGGACTGTGTGAGGGTTTGATAATGTTTTTCGCGAACATTTTAGTAACTTCCGCATTGATAACCTGACGCTCGGCGTGAGAGACCCGGTAGGGGTGGTGACAGATAGGAGGGGCATCGCCGGTTTCAATGCGGTGCTTGACGGTGAGAGTTTGGCCCAGCGCAGTGTTGTTCACATCAAAATTTGTTGAAAAATATTCGAGAAGGGCACGTCGTATGGCAGTCTGTTCTGGACGGAGGCCGGTGGCCACCATGGTCGTGACGGCGTCTGTCGACAGTGGAGACTGCCGGCGCGGGGCGGCGGTGCCTTGAACAGTAATGGCGGCCAACTTAGCGACGTGGCAAGGAGCGAGAGGGGAGAGCGTAGTCACGCAGGTGCCGGACGGGAGCCCTTGAGAAGAGACGCCGAAGTTGACGAAAGGCAGAGAGAGGGCGTTGGCTTGGACGGTGGCGATGGCATAAGGCAGGGCAGTGTTACGGGTCAGCAGGAGGTAACGAGATAGTCGCCATCGGGAACTCGGCGAGATTGAGTCAGTGGATCGAACGAGGCGGTTCGGGATGACAGGCGAGCATATTGGGTACTGAAGAGTCACAGTGATACATCGACTGGTTCTGAATCCAGCAGTGGAAGTTCGACGTGTAGGACACCCTCCGAGCAGTCAATGAGGGCGCAATGTTCAGACAAAAAATCCAAGCCGAGGATAAGATCATCGGCACAGGTGGTCAGCACGGTGAACTTAATTGGTATACTGTGGCCGGCAGTAGTAAAGCGCACAGTACACGTACCGTCGACAGCAGGCGTGCCATCATCCGCGACACGCACACGGGACAATACAGGCGTGAGGACTTTGCGGAGGCGACGGCGGAGGGCAGTATCCATCACTGATACACGAGCCGCGGTGTCAATCAGGGCGCGCACAGGAACAGGGTCGATAGTGACGTTTAGGAGATTCGGTAAAGAGGTCGAGAAAGGATTTTTCGTCCGGATCGTTGACGCAGCGTCACCCCGGAAGCGGCATCATTTAGTTTTCCAAATGGCAGCGGCTGTTGGAAGGCGACTGTGGGGAACGAGAGCGGCGGCCCTGCGGCGACGGAGAGCGGGAGAATCGGCGTGGAGGAGAAACGGCTGCCTCAGACGGTTCGGACGGGGCTGTGGGAAGAAGTTGTGGGACCAAGCGGGACCCTAGAAGGAGGGGAAGACGTCGCGCGGCAAAGAAGACCATGGACTGCGGCAATGTCGGGAGATGTGGCCAATGCGAGAGTACCGGAAGCAGATGGGGCGGTCGTCTGCCGTGCGCCACTCATTGGGATTGCGGTAACGCGGCGGAGAATAATAGGTGCGACGAAAAACACAGGGAGGTGGCAGGGGGGTATCCGGGCTTCTGGTGGCACACATTGCCGGAGGGAGGTTCAGGTTAGCGAGTTCCTGTCGCACGACGGCCTGAATCAGCGACACGGCGGGTAGAGAGTTATCAGGTGCGTGCGGACGGGACATCACAGGCGCAAGGGCTTCCAGTTCGCGGCGAACAATCCGGGTGACAGTGCCGGGGACACTATCGGAGGATGCGCGAGACGGTAATCGCTGTTACTCGCAGGAAGAGGTGGCTGCCGTATTAGGGAGCCGAGAGAACTGTTGTGGAATTAGGCGGCTTTTAGCCTGCTCGAAAGGACGACATTCTTTTATGATTGTGTCCTCGGTACTACAGTCTTCGCAAAGAAATAAATTTAAAGCATCATCCGAAATGCGTTTAAGAACATAGCCCACCTTGTCGGAATAGGTCATGGCGGCCTCAACTTTGTGGAAAAGCGCCACGACATCTCGAATATATGCGACATAGCTTTCTGTTGACGAGTGGGCGCGCGACGCGAGCTGCTTTCTCGCGAAGAGCTTCCAGTCATCGGGTCTGTCAAAGAAAGTACTGAGCTTTTCTTTAAAAGTGTGCAGCTCGGCCGTTCGTCTTAGTGAGTTTCGTACCAGACCCGGGCCGGGCCACTAAGACAGAAGATAGCAGTCGCCCGCACCACGGCGGGATCCCACCGGTTATAGGTGCTAACTCGTTCATATAGGCTGAGCCAGTCGTCAACATCGGTGCGGTCGTTCCCAGAAAAGGTACTGGGGTCACGAGGAGGAGCCATGGCCATGAAGGGAGCAGCAGGAGTGGTTCCTGACTCGCCGGGGAGAGCCATGATGGTAGTAGACCTGGCTTGACGACCGCTGCGTGGCATTGAGATCGCCTACCCCGCACCTGCAGCAAAGACGTTACGTCTAGGTCGGCACAAGGACGACCGAGCACAGGGCACAGACCACAGCGAACACACTGAACACTTCCTCCACAACGACTTTACGGAGATTATCCGTTGCAATATTTTCGGATTTATATATCATTTCGGAGCTAAATTTCTCAGAACTGAAATGCATATGCTGGACTTCAAATAGAAACGAAGATTAGTTACTTTCAATGGAATAGGGTTAGGGCTTGAAAGAAGAAGGAATTATTTCGCGCCCGACTCATACGGTGATTGTTGGCCGAGTCACAGACGCAAAAAAAAGAGCATACTAAGCTTCAATCTAGCAGCGCTTTGAACCGCGTTGTGCTTATCTTTTATACGCGGCAGTAAGCTAATGACATGGCGTGTGCTCTTTCTGCTTTTCAGACATTTACACACCACTTACTGCTTATTTCAGTGTAGTTTATTTTTCAGTGCGTACATAAAGAGGCCGGAGTTCAGCTTAACGTGACCATCTGTCTCTTCACTGGAAAGAAGCAGGCAAAGGAAGCAGGCAGGAGAGAATCGGGCAATAAACAAGGCATACAGGCATATACTAACAACAAAATAAAGCGCGAATCATGCAACAGTAAGTGAATAGTTCATATAACATATCGACACTAAAAAAACCAGAACAGAAGAACGGATAATCAAATAATGCCCTTTGCATGTATGGTTATGCGGAAGATGGACGCTTGCTGGAGAACTTTGGCTTTCCAGTTGTTGGTCTGCCTGCAACGCTGCAGCCACGCATGAGTGGCTGACGATTTTGGGTTGGTTCTGTCATGTTTTCAACGATGCTTTATGGTGTGAAAAATGTATTGGCACGAGCTTGGACATTTTGTCGAACGGCGCGTGTGGAGCCAGCATCCCGAGAGCATTCACCCTATCTTCAACCAGCCGCACTTTTGTGGCTCCTGCTGCACGCATACGTGGAGCGTTCCGAGCTCGACGTTCCGTCTGAAGTACACCCTTGTCCCTTCCGCATAATGACATCTGTGCGACGTCTATGCTGACGACTGTATCGCAACTTCAGCTGTCGAGACGGCGTAGGGGTGCAGATTGCCGCGTCGTGCGGTCATTCCACAATTATGATGACTTCTGATCGATTTCACTATGTTTCCTTAGGTGGTGCTTTAAGGCATGGCTGTCTTTAATGTCTGTGTACGTTAAGTGTCCCCCAGGAGGTCCAAACTGTTAGGAAGCCCCCCCCCCCCTCCCCCCCCCCCCCTCACTGCGGCACCTCTCTTTTCTTCTTTCAATCCTTCCCCTCCATATCTTAGAAGTCATCCAAGTGGCCCCTGTACCACGAAACATGCAGGCAGATCTACGCTCAGGGCGCCGCGTTTCCGGAGAACGACTGCTACAATGAAGATATAACTGTCAGGGACACTCTCGCTACACGGATGCCAACTTATATCTCGACAGACCGGCAGCGGCAGTAAGCATAGGAATTCGCAACCTTGATATCGTCACCACGAGTAGACTTCTTTCAGCCAACCCTACGGAAACTGAAGGAACAACTATTGCCATGGCTATCCCTACAGGCAAAGAACGTGTCACAGCACTGTGAGGCTCTCAAGGTACCCTTCGCCGCTATGCTGCAGGGCACCTGACGCCAAGATCCATATGCCTGCGATTTCGGGGCACTTCCGTGCCACAAGTAAAGCTGGTACAGACCTACGGACATGAGTGTGTGGAAGGTGTGGCATGTGTCGAAGTGTGTTCCAGGTTTGTTTATTTATTTGTATACAATACTGCCAGTCTCAGTAAGAGACCGTAGCAGGTAGGCAATCAGTATAATATAAAGTTCTAAACAATAAAGATAAATTACAAGAGAAATAAAAGGCAACTGTTACAAGTGTTAGATAACTAGTAGTAGGCAGGTTACCAAAGCATACCTTGAAGAATCAGAACTGTAGCAAAAAAGGAAACAAGTACAGCAGCAGTCGTTCATGCCAACAAGCATGACAGTATTCGAAGTATTTAACAATAAGAACTAAAGAAAGCGAAAAGAAAGGTAACGGGAGACAATAGATAATGCAATCATCCTAAAAATAACATATCAAGATATGTCAATAAGTAATTGTTGTGCAGTAATCAGGTAAAATGTAGGACTATTGGCACTTTACTGATTCTTGTTACATTCTATTAACCTTGAAGTGAAGGAAGATAGTGAGTCCAACATGGTAATCGATGGATCGAGCTGATTTCATTCGCTGATGGCTAAAGGAAAGAAAGAATGCTTGAGAGTGTTCGTTCGGCATGAGTATTCAGGCAGCGTGTGCGCACGCTTGTGCCGAGATTGCCGTGACTGTGAGAAGGATGCATATTTAGGCACATCTATACCGTAGCTGTTGTGTAATAATTGATATAAAAACTTCAAACGGGATTCTTTTGCTCCAGATAATAGTGATGGAAGGCCACATGATGTGGCAAGATCGGTAGGGGATTCAGAGGGTTTGTATTTGTTATGAATGAACCTTACAGCTTTTCGTTGCACTCTCTCAAGCCGAGTGATGTTAGTGATTTTAAGTTAGGTTAAGTGTGGCTTCGCTATTTATTACGATCAGACAGATGAGCAATCCGGTTTCTATTGTTTCCGGAATGACCACAATTAATACTACCGCGCGTGAAATATCACGTCTAGTCAGTTTCGTAATTTGAAAGATTTAACCGTTGAATGTCTCGTTCAGAGTGAAATCCGATTTTCACTTGTTGTCGGAGTTGCGCGCGAAAAATACGGATTGGTCGAAAAGGTGGCTATATTAAACGTGGAGAGGCGGACTTGAAATGTAAACGAAACATCAGAACGCTGAGGATTAGAAGGTCTTAAACATGACTGAACCATCTTTATCTCATTAAGTACATAAAGAAAATTAATTGTGCTGAAAAGAAAATTGGAGTATTTAAACAGCAACAGAATATCTAGCCCGGTCGTTGCTAGTCGGAGCCGCTACCGCAAGGTCACGCAGGCACGTTTTTTTCCGAAAGCCAAAAAAATGTATATTTACAGTGTTTTATATCGTAAAGGGGTAAAACGACAGCGAAGAAAATCTAAAAAAATTTAACATTTCGTGTTTAACATAGGCAGGCACTTAAAAGTAACGTTGCAGGAGAAGTTATGGCAGTGATTGGGAGCTGTCGTACTATGGAAAAGAAGCGTTGTCCCGCAGAAAGCGGGGGAAGCTTGGCCGTAAAAATGAAAGAATATGATAGCCCGCTGTACTCTACTTTGCCTGAAACAGCCACTAGGCGGCGTAACGTCAGCTTGTTCGTATGCACAGTGCGTCACCGCTCCCAATTTTTAGGTTGTGTTGGGGGTGTTGTCTACGAGATACCGCTCTCTTGCAAACAAGTGTATATTGGACAGACCGGGCGATGCTTGAACGTTCTGCTCATGGAACATGATAACCTTTCTTTAGACACCGTTCTTTCAAGCATCGCTCAACACTCTGCAGAGTGCACCAAGAAAAATAAAGAGTTGTGCAAAGCTGATTTTAAAAAAAAACACCGTGTTGTACCGGCATCGCGACCAGCGCACTCGAGAGATAATGGAGACATATTTCATCGAAAAGAAATAAGATGTCTGTGTCAGCACTCCCTCGGTGGCGTTATATGATAATGAGATAGGTTTTTTAGGTGCCTCTTGATGTACCACCTTTTTTGTTTAATCTGTGACGCAGTGCATTCGTGTTTTTGAACGTTGGAGGTGATAGTGCCCTCGTCGCTATCTGTGTACCTCGTACCTATCGCACCTATGTCGTTTTTCTGTATATGTATATATTTTTGCGTTCCTTCTTAATAAATCTTAGTTACGAAGCAGCGCTTGTTTTGTCCCCTTTTCTGTGTCCTTCGTCCGTTCGCGCTGAATTTTACCGCCAAAATGAACTATGTCATGTCTTACTTTCAAACGCGAAGATTAAGTGTGCCCAAAAGTTTTTGCGCCACGTCTATCGGGCACAGCTACATGGGAAGGAGTGGCTTACAATAAGGAAGGCATTATCAAATGCAGGTTTCGGGGTGTTTCTTAACTTCCTTGCGATCAACTAAAAAATTTTATATATTATTGCATCTGACCGTTGTGACCAGGAAAATAAATTGGCTTCCATGTGAAAACTTGTGACTATAGCAGAGCAGTTTTATTTCTGGTATTATTACCATTGCAGTTGGAGTGTGTGATCCTCTCTGGGTGTTTCATGGATGGCCGACAGTGTCGTCTTTCATATCCTGTGATAAACGAAGTAGGCAAAATTTTTTCCTAGAGCCTGTGAATAAAATGTAAATATAAATTTCTTGCACTCTTCCAGAGAAGAAGTACCATTCCACGCAAAAACTGGGGACACTGTGTTTTGATTAACTGCGCATTCCGAGTGTTTAAAATACGACGGCTCTCATATTGTCAATCGCATAGTAATTATTAGATGAGGCACTGTACAAATAATTTCTGTTAATGGTTAGTCACGAAGTTGGCCTTGTAGGACGCAACAACGCTTCAGGATAGAGAACGTCACGCGCAAACTACAGAATTGCCACCGTTCACGCCCAGACTAAAGTTTTCAATACACGTGAGTAAGGCAGAGATGAAGCAGACATGTGGTATTTTCCTGCAGTTTTTAGCTCTGGCACTGTATTAGACATATATAGGTACATTTTGAAAATAAAGTATAACAACGAGCACGACTGGTACACGCATAAATGCCTAAACAATTACGCGTTAGGACTCTTCTAGAAACGTTTATTTCCTCACAGTATTTACAGATTGTTGCCAAAAGGCTAACATAATTCCTTACAGTGCTGTTCTTGTTGCATGCAGGTTCCAGTTTTAAACTGGAAATTAAGTTTGTCCTAAAAAGTTCCGCTTCAGTAAATGGAACCGTGTTCCAAGTACTGAAATCACAAAAATGTTACAAGAAACGCTCCAGTTAAATTTAAAAGTTTTTTTTTATGTGTCATCGCCAACTCACCAGCATCTGGAGCATCGTTGCGGCCATATTTCAAGTTTATGCGGAACCGCGTTCCAGGTACGACTTGCTTGCAAGGGTTGAGCCTGCTAGCCGCGACAAAAATCCCCGTGCTGCTGCTTTGCAAGCAAGCTGAACCACTTTTGCAGTCTACCGTTCTCGCATCGTGTTTTAGACGTTCTGGAAACAAATCATTGTGCGCTTTGGGTAGTACTTGTCTTAATTACAACTCCGCCCATAAAGGGACGCTTTTAAATGGTTGTTAATACCTCGGTTAAATTGGTGTCGGTAAACCATGTGTTTCACTACACCGGACCTTCTGTCATAGAACTATAGTGGTGTAGTGAATACGGCAAGCTAAATATAGGTAAGAATAATAATAGGACGCCAGAAAATATTTCTGTGCTGAACCCACTTCTAAGAACCACACAGCAGAGAAAAACAATATGAGCGAAGTGAATAAGAAGAAAATAAGGATGACAAGAGGCATTCTTTGCCGGTGATGAGAAATACAGATTAGAAAAAAAAATGGTTGTAAACTCAAAACACCGGCCCCCTTTCGAAGACTCATAATATAACTTGGAACATGGGAGTGTTATTATTGATAGGCACTTCACGTGGGTGAGAGAAGGGCTCCTATAAAGTTATGCGAATAAAAAGTGCCTACGTTTGGAGACAGACTGCGTCTCCTGTTTCCAAATGACTGTTTCCAAATACCGATCTGCTTTGCAGGCGAAAACATTAAACAACGGCAATTTTTTTGTTGGCTTTTAAAGCTAAGGGAAAAGTTGAATTTTCTTCAGGCACCTGGCAGACGTCCAAGCTTTCTTGAGGCATTATCTTACGCCATAATGCAATGTGACGCACTAAATTCAATAGTGTAGGAAAGCTTTTCGAAAACATCACCGGACCGGCTTGAATACCGTTAGGCTTACTGACACTGCAACTAGTTTTCTGAAGCTTGTGTAGCTTCATATATTACTAAATTTAGACAGGTTGGTCGGACCATCGCAAGTGTTTAAAATACCGACCTTTGCTCTCTGACCCCCTCGCCCCCCCCCCCCCCCCAAAAAAAAAAGCGCAAAAACTCTTTGCCCTAAGTCGTGAACCGTGGCTCACCGGACAAGCAGCACATGTTTATTTTGGCAGGGAAGTGCGCGCACTCGTGAGCGAACTTTGGTGAACCTCTGTGCGTTCCTCGAGCACACGGGCTTGACGTCCGGTCTGTTCTCCGTCAGGTAGTTACACGCAGTGACCGAACGCTCCGCGAGTTCTACCTTGAACGATTAATAACTGGACGCCCCACTCCAGTTGTAGCCAACACAGTGCTGTGCGCGTGTGTTTTTAATTCCTCTAAAATGAACTAACACGTGCACAACCTATTTCTTATTGTGTAAATAGTTTGTACATATTACTTCTCCCCTTATCCCCTCTTCCTGTCCCCTCACCTCTTTCATTTCATTTCCCCATTCTGCCTGCTATCCTTCATTTCCGCTGCCCCAGCTCAGGTGCTTCAGTATCGATGGCAGATGCCGGGGCTAGCAAAAATATTTTCCTTCCTTTTTACTATTACTTTAATAAAAAAACGACTACCACCACCACCTTTATTAGGCCTTTATTTCGGCAACGCAAACGAGAAGAAAAAAAAGCGCCCGCGTCTCCGGGAGCTTAAAAAAAAAAGCCCAAGCACTGCAGTCTAAGAGAACGTCGAAAAGCATACATCTGTTAGGCGCGTTCACCTTGACAAGAACTCACATCGACAAAAGTCCAGGGAGGCGGCCGCAGCGTGAATCCTCCAAAAGCCCCTACGCCTTTTCCTATCACGCGCTCCTAAAGCGACGGTTGCTCCCCCCTCGGCTCCTTCTAGGAGCTGCTAGCATCTGCGCTTTCCACGCTTCGCTTAATAAGCGCACGCGAGCCAGGCAGCCTACACCGTCTAATACACGCTTACGTACTTTTCGCAGAGGCAAAACAACGTACACTGGTGTGTCATTGTATGCGAATTCTGTCTGCGGAGAACTGAAAGGTGCTGCCGCATTACCGTCCAGAATAAGGTATTAACACGGCGTGACACTGAACCACACGAAGAGTAACGCATGCTTGCTAAACAGCGTCGCTGAGCAATGAACCCTCAGGTTAAGTAAAGGATCCTCCGCCTGGTAAGCTTGACCAAATACAGGAAGCGAAACTAACTCTTCCCGCCATGTGTTGCCAATTTCTCGAAGAATTGGGGGATCCGAATTCTTCTTTCAACATCATCATAATAATATTAATCATCATCATCATCCTGCCTACACCCACTGCAGGGCAAAGTCCTCTCTCATGTCTCTCCAATCAACCCGGTCCTTTGCCAGCTGCGCCCACCCTATGCTTGCGTATATCTTAATCTCATCCGACCACCTAACCTTCTCTTGGATTCCACTCCGTTACCCTTAAGAACCAGCGGTTATCTTGCCTTCGCATCAAATGCCCTGCCAAAGCCGATTTCTTCCGCTTGATTTCGAGTAGGATGTCATTAACCTGCGTTTGTTCCCTCTCCCACTCTGCCCGGTCTCTTTAACATTTTACCTATCATGTTTATTCCCATGGCTCGCTGCGTTGTCCTTAACTTAAGATGAACCCTTTTAATGCGAAAGCTTTACTGCGCCAGCCAGCGAGCCATTTCGGCTCGGAACGCACTTCAGCGGTATGCTGTATGCCGTATTCCGTGTGCCGTGGCTGACGAACGACCTTGAGCCGCCGTTGCCTAGCAACGCCGAAGCCGCGCTTCAACAGATGGCGCCGCCGTCGCAGCTCGCTCCATCAGATATGCTCCGCTGACGTAGAGGGAGTGGAGGTGCCACCTATATATATATATATATATATATATATATATATATATATATATATATATATATATATATATATGTGTGTGTGTGTGTGTGTGTGTGTGTGTGTGTGTGTGTGTGTGTGTGTGTGTGTGTGTGTGTGTGTGTGTGTGTGTGTGTGTGTGTGTGTGTGCGCGCTTCGCCTCAGTGTATTGTAGTCGTTATGGAGAGCGCGAAAGAGACGCAACAACGAGAGAACGAAGCGAGGAAAAGACAACGCGCTCAAGAGACGCCAGAAGAACACGCCGCACGACTCGAGAAGCGTCGTAACGAAGATGCGGCTAAAAGAAGTCGTGCCACGTCTCGGAGTGACTTGTGAATTGCGGAAGAGACCAGTTTGGAGTTCTCTCGAGAGCGTCGGAATGAGACGCTGCATAGAGGACGTGCCGAGCAAACGAAGCTTGAAGCGTCAACTAAATAATTACACATA